>NC_143046.1:81375000-81490000 GCF_057628025.1 Oncorhynchus mykiss
ACAGTAGACATTTGTCTTCAGATTCCAGTAGGGTGAGGCCGGGTGCTGCAGATTGTTCTTGTGCCCTCACCAATTTGTTGATATTTACAGTGCATTCGAATCAAATCAAATCACAGTACAGTATATAAATATACATATGAGATGAGTAATGTAGGGTATGTAAACATTATATTAAGTAGCATTGTTTAAAGTGGCTAGTGATATATTTTACATCAATTTCCATCAATTCCCATTATTAAAGTGGCTGGAGTTGAGTCAGTGTGTTGGCAGCAGCCACTCAATGTTAGTGGTGGCTGTTTAACAGTCTGATGGCCTTGAGATGGAAACTGTTTTTCAGTCTCTCGGTCCCTGCTTTGATGCACCTGTACTGACCTCGCCTTCTGGATGATAGCGGTGTGAACAGGCAGTGGCTCGGGTGGTTGTTGTCCTTGATGATCTTTATGGCCTTCCTGTGACATCGGGTGGTGTAGGTGTCCTGGAGGGCAGGTAGTTTGCCCCCGGTGATGCGTTGTGCAGACCTCACTACCCTCTGGAGAGCCTTACGGTTGTGGGCGGAGCAGTTGCCGTACCAGGCGGTGATACAGCCCG
This sequence comes from Oncorhynchus mykiss, assembly GCF_057628025.1. Taxonomy (NCBI): domain Eukaryota; kingdom Metazoa; phylum Chordata; class Actinopteri; order Salmoniformes; family Salmonidae; genus Oncorhynchus; species Oncorhynchus mykiss. Next base: position 81,375,589 of record NC_143046.1, read on the forward strand.
ACAGGATGCTCTCGATTGTGCATCTGTAGTAGTGTGTGAGTGCTTTTGGTGACAAGCCAAATTTCTTCAGCCTCCTGAGGTTGAAGAGGCGCTGCTGCGCATTCTTCACGATGCTGTCTGTGTGGGTGGACCAATTCAGTTTGTCTGTGATGTGTACACCGAGGAACTTAGAACTTTCTACCCTCTCCACTACTGTCACATCGATGTGGATAGGGGGGTGCTCCCTCTGCTGTTTCCTGAAGTCCACAATCATCTTCTTAGTTGTGTTGACGTTGAGTGTGAGGTTATTTTCCTGACACCACACTCCGAGGGCCCTCCCCTCCTCCCTGTAGGCCGTCTCGTCATTGTTGGTAATCAAGCCTACCACTGTAGTGTCGTCCGCAAACTTGATGATTGAGTTGGAGGCGTGCATGTCCACGCAGTCGTGGGTGAACAGGGAGTACAGGAGAGGGCTCAGAACGCACCCTTGTGGGGCCCCAGTGTTGAGGATCAGCGGGGTGGAGATGTTGTTACCTACCCTCACCACCTGGGGGTGGCCCGTCAGGAAGTCCAGTACCCAGTTGCATGGGGCGGGGTCGAGACCCAGGGTCTCGAGCTTGATGACGAGTTTGGAGGGTACTATAGGTGTTAAATGCTGAGCTGTAGTCGATGAACAGATTTCCCGCATAGGTATTCCTCTAGTCTAGATGGGTGAGGACAGTGTGCAGTGTGGTTGAGATTGCATAGTCTGTGGACTTATTTGGGTGGTAAGCAAATTGGAGTGGGTCTAGGGTGTCAGGTAGGGTGGAGGTGATATGGTCCTTTCCTCGTCTCTCAAAGCACTTCATGATTACGGAAGTGAGTGCTAGTCGTTTAGCTCAGTTACCTTAGCTTTCTTGGGAACAGGAACAATGGTGGCCCTCTTGAAGCATGTGGGAACAGCAGACTGGGATAAGGATTGATTGAATATGTCCGTAAACACACCAGCCAGCTGGTCTGCGCATGCTCTGAGGGTGCGGCTGGGGATGCCGTCCAGGCCTGCAGCCTTACGAGGGTTAACACGTTTAAGTGTTTTACTCATGTCGGCTGCAGTGAAGGAGAGTCCGCATGTTTTGGTTGCGGGCCGTGTCAGTGGCACTGTATGGTCCTCAAAGCGGGCAAAAAAGTTATTTAGTCTGCCTGGGAGCAAGACATCCTGGTTCGTGACAGGAAAGGTTTTCTTTTTGTAATCCGTGATTGACTGTAGACCCTGCCACATACCTCTTGTGTCTGAGCCGTTGAATTGCGACTCTACTTTGTCTCTATACTGACGCTTAGCTTGTTTGAGTGCCTTGCACTCGAATAGCTACACTGTTTGTATTCGGTCATGTTTCCGGTCACCTTGCCCTGGTTAAAAGCAGTGGTTTGCGCTTTCAGTTTCACTCGAATGCTGCCATCAATCCACGGTTTCTGGTTTGGGAATGTTTTAATCGTTGCTATGGGAACGACATCTTCAATGCACTTTCTAATGAACTCGCTCACGGAGTCAGCGTATTCGTCAATGTTGTTGTTGGACGCAGTGCGGAACATATCCCAGTTCACGTGATGGAAGCAGTCTTGGAGAGTGGAATCAGATTGGTCAGACCAGCGTTGAACAGACCTGAGCGCGGGAGCTTCTTGTTTTAGCTTCTGTCTGTAGGCAGGGATCAACAAAATGGAGTCGTGGTCAGCTTTTCCGAAAAGAGGGCGGGGGAGGGCCTTATATGCGTCGCGGAAGTTAGAATAGCAATGATCCAAGGTTTTACCAGCCCTGGTTGCGCAATCGATATGCTGATACAATTTAGGGAGTCTTGTTTTCAGATCAGCCTTGTTAAAATCCCCAGCTACAATGAATGCAGCCTCAAGATATGTAGTTTCCAGTTTGCATAGAGTCAAATAAAGTTTGTTCAGGGCCATCGAAAAAGTTCGGAAAGTATTCAGAACGCTCTGGAGCAGGTTTTCATCAATGATCTTGATCTTGATCATGACTAGTCTCCCAGTCCCCATGAAGCATGCTGCACCACCATGCTTCACTATAGGGATGGTGCCATGTTTCCTCTAGAGGTGATGCTTGGCATTCAGGCCAAAGAGTTATATCTTAATTTCACCAGACCAGAGAATATTGTTTATCATGGTCTAATAGTCCTTTAGGTGCCTTTTGGCAAACTCCAAGCGGGCTGTCATGTGCCTTTTACTGAGGAGTGGCTTCCGTCTAGCCACTCATCCATGAAGCCCTGATTGGTTTCTGCAGAGATGGTTGTCCTTCTGGAAGGTTCTCCCATCTCCAAAGAGAAACTCTGGAGCTCTTTCAGTGACCATTGGGTTCTTGGTCACCTCCCTGACCAAGGCCCTTCTCCCCCGATTGCTCAGTTTGGCCAGGGGGCCAGCTCTAGGAAGAGTTTTGGTGGTTCCTAACTTCTTCCATTTAAGAATGATGGAGGCCACTGTGTTCTTGGGGACCTTCAATGACGCAGACATTTTTGGTACTCTTCCCAGATCTGTGCCTCGACAGAAACCTGTCTCTGTGTTCTACGGAAAATTCCTTCGACCTCATGTCTTGGATTTTGCTCTAACATGCACTGTCAACTGTGGGACCTTATCTAGACAGGTGTGGGCATTTTGTCCAATCAATTAAATTTACCACAGGTGTGCTCCAATCAAGTTGTAGAAACATCTCAAGGAGGATCAATGGAAACCTGATGCACCTGAGCTTAATTTCGAGTCTCATAGCCAAGGGTCTGAATACTTATGTAAGTAAGTTATTTATGTTTTTTTCTCTCTCTTTCTTTCTCTCTCACCTTCTCTCTCCCTCACTCTCTCAGTGAATGCTGGGAGTGTTTTGTAGTTGAGAGGCCATGTGGATGGCTCTGTCCTTACTTATTTTCTTGATCCTTTCCTTGGTCTTTTCTTTCAATTTACATTTTTTATGGCGGAGGGTTAACGCACTGTTAATTTAGTGGAGCCCAATGTTTTCCTTCAATGTAAGGGAGGAAGAGGACAGAGTTTTAGTTTCCTGGGGTTTGAACGGTGTGGGGTGCCGATTGCTTCTCAGCCTAGCACAGAGGATACGCTGTCTTTACGGCATGTATTCAGGTGTGTTCCTGAGAATGGAGTTAAGGTGGAGGAGGTTCTGCTCGCTGTCGGCGAACAGGTAGGAGCTGAAATCATACATTCTGCATCCAGAATGAACAAAACTGTGGTTGTTTTCATGAAAATAGTAAATTTAGTGGGCAGGCTGATTGCCAGTGGAACACAACGACGAGGGTTGTAGTTGCAAATCTGCCTCCTTTTTGTTACGGATGATCAAATCCGGAAAGAGCTCGTTTTGATAAGTTTGCTAGCGGTTTTCGTGTACTGTTGGCAGGTTTTCCGGCAGATGCCGTTAACCATTGTGTGGTATTCACGTTATTTTTCACTGGTCTGATGGACACACAACATTATTGGGTTTTTAAAACAATACAGCCATAACAATTTACGTAAAAATACTTAATACTTAGATGTTGATATCAATTACATGAACTATAGACAGCATACATGGTTAATATAGACAGTATACAGTATACATGGTTAATATACACAGTATACAGTATACATGGTTAATATAGACAGTATACAGTATACATGGTTAATATAGACAGTATACATGGTTAATATAGACAGTATACATGGTTCATATAGACAGTATACATGGTTAATATAGACAGTATACAGTATACATGGTTAATATAGACAGTATACATGGTTAATATAGACAGTATGCATGGTTCATATAGACAGTATACATGGTTAATATAGACAGTATACAGTATACATGGTTAATATAGACAGTATACAGTATACATGGTTAATATAGACAGTATACAGTATACATGGTTAATATAGACAGTATACATGGTTAATATAGACAGTATACATGGTTAATATAGACAGTATACATGGTTAATATAGACAGTATACAGTATACATGGTTAATATAGACAGCATACAGTATACATGGTTAATATAGACAGCATACAGTATACATGGTTAATATAGACAGTATACATGGTTAATATAGACAGTATACATGGTTAATATAGACAGTATACATGGTTAATATAGACAGTATACATGGTTAATATAAAACGTACACTTGGTTAATATAGACAGTATACAGTATACATGGTTAATATAGACAGTATACAGTATACATGGTTAATATAGACAGTATACAGTATACATGGTTAATATAGACAGTATACATGGTTAATATAGACAGCATACATGGTTAATATAAACAGTATACAGTCTACATGGTTAATATAGACAGCATACATGGTTAATATAGACAGTATACATGGTTAATATAGACAGTATACAGTATACATGGTCAATATAGACAATATACATGGTTAATATAGACAGTATACATGGTTAATATAGACAGTATACATGGTTAATATGGACAGTATACATGGTTAATATAGACAGTATACATGGTTAATATAGACAGTATACATGGTTAATATAGACAGTTTACATGGTTAATATAGACAGTATACATGGTTAATATAGACAGTATACCGTATACATGGTTAATATAGACAGTATACATGGTTAATATAGACAGTATACATGGTTCATAAAGACAGTATACAGTATACATGGTTAATATAGACAGCATACATGGTTAATATTGACAGTATACATGGTTAATATAGACAGTATACATGGTTAATATAGACAGTATACAGTATACATGGTTAATATAGACAGTATACAGTACACATGGTCAATATAGACAGTATACATGGTTAATATAGACAGTATACAGTACACATGGTTAATATAGACAGTACACATGGTTAAAATAAACAGTATACAGTATACATGGTAAATATAGACAGTATACATGGTTAATATAGACAGTATACATGGTTAATATAGACAGTATACAGTATACATGGTTCATATAGACAGCATGGTTAATATAGACAGTATACATGGTTAACATAGACAGTATACAGTATACATGGTTAGTATAGACAGTATACAGTATACATGGTTAATATAGACAGTATACAGCACACATGGTTAATATACACAGTATACATGGTTAATATAGATAGCATACATGGTTAATATAGACAGCATGAAGTCTACATGGTTAATATAGAAAGCATACATGGTTAATATAGACAGTATACATGGTTATTATAGACAGTATACAGTATACATGGTCAATATAGACAATATACATGGTTAATATAGACAGTATACAGTATACATGGTTAATATAGACAGTATACATGGTTAATATAGACAGTATACATGGTTAATATAGACAGTATACAGTATACATGGTTAATATAGACAGTATACATGGTTAATATAGACAGTATACATGGTTAATATAGACAGTATACATGGTTAATATAGAAAGTATACATGGTTAATATAGACAGTATACAGTATACATGGTTAATATAGACAGCATGGTTAATATAGACAGTATACATGGTTAATATAGACAGTATACAGTATACATGGTTAATATAAACAGTATACAGTATACATGGTCAATATAGACAGTATACATGGTTAATATAGACAACATACATGGTTAATATAGACAGCATACATGGTTAATATAGACAGTATACATGGTTCATATATACAGTATACATGGTTAATATAGACAGTATACAGTATACATGGTTAGTATAGACAGTATACAGTATACATGGTTAATATAGACAGTATACAGCATACATGGTTAATATAGACAGTATACATGGTTAATATAGACAGCATACATGGTTAATATAGACAGTATACAGTCTGCATGGTTAATATAGACAGCATACATGGTTAATATAGACAGTATACATGGTTAATATAGACAGTATACAGTATACATGGTTAATATGGACAGTATACATGGTTAATATAGACAGCATACATGGTTAATATAGACAGTATACATGGTTAATATAGACAGTTTACATGGTTAATATAGACAGTATACATGGTTAATATAGACAGTATACATGGTTAATATAGACAGTATACAGTAAACATGGTTAATAAAGACAGTATACATGGTTAATAAAAACAGTATATAGTATACATGGTTAATATAGACAGTATACATGGTTAATATAGACAGTATACATGGTTAATAAAGAAAGTATACAGTATACATGGTTAATATAGACAGTATACATGGTTAATAAAGAAAGTATACAGAATACATGGTTAATATAGACAGTATACATGGTTAATAAAGACAGTATACAGTATACATGGTTAATATAGACAGTATACAGTATACATGGTTAATATAGACAGTATACACGGTTAATATAGACAGTATACAGTATACATGGTTAATATAGACAGCATGGTTAATATAGACAGTATACACTGTTAATATAGACAGTATACATGGTTAATAAAGACAGTATACAGTATACATGGTTAATATAGACAGCATGGTTAATATAGACAGTATACAGTAAACATGGTTAATATAGACAGTATACATGGTTAATATAGACAGTCTACTTGGTTAATAAAGACAGTATACAGTATACATGGTTACAGTATATATGGCACCCCGCCCTGTGCAACTGGGTACTGGACTTCCTGACGGGATGCCCCCAGGTGGTGAGGGTAGACAACAACATCTCCTCCCCGCTGATCCTCAACACTGGGGCCCCACAAGGGTGCGTTCTGAGCCCTCTCCTGTACTCCCTGTTCACCCACGACTGCGTGGCCACGCGCGCCTCCAACTCAATCATCAAGTTTGCGGACGACACGACAGTGGTAGGCTTGATTACCAACAACGACGAGACGGCCTACAGGGAGGAGGTGAGGGCCCTCGGAGTGTGGTGTCAGGAAAATAACCTCACACTCAACGTCAACAAAACTAAGGAGATGATTGTGGACTTCAGGAAACAGCAGAGGGAACACCCCCCTATCCACATCGATGGAACAGTAGTGGAGAGGGTAGCAAGTTTTAAGTTCCTCGGCATACACATCACAGACAAACTGAATTGGTATACACACACAGACAGCATTGTGAAGAAGGCGCAGCAGCGCCTCTTCAACCTCAGGAGGCTGAAGAAATTCGGCTTGTCACCAAAAGCACTCACAAACTTCTACAGATGCACAATCGAGAGCTTCCTGGCGGGCTTATCACCGCCTGGTACGGCAACTGCTCCGCCCTCAACCGTAAGGCTCTCCAGAGGGTGGTGAGGTCTGCACAACGCATCACCGGGGGCAAACTACCTGCCCTCCAGGACACCAACACCACCCGATGTCACAGGAAGGCCATAAAGATCATCAAGGACATCAACCACCCGAGCCACTGCCTGTTCACCCCGCTATCATCCAGAAGGCGAGGTCAGTACAGGTGCATCAAAGCTGGGACCGAGAGACTGAAAAACAGCTTCTATCTCAAGGCCATCAGACTGTTAAACAGCCACCACTAACATTGAGTGGCTGCTGCCAACACACTGATACTGACTCAACTCCAGCCACTTTAATAATGGGAATTGATGGGAAATGATGTAAATATATCACTAGCCACTTTAAACAATGCTACCTTATATAATGTTACTTACCCTACATTATTCATCTCATATGCATACGTATATACTGTACTCTATATCATCGACTGTATCCTTATGTAATACATGTATCACTAGCCACTTTAACTATGCCACTTTGTTTACATACTCATCTCATATGTATATACTGTACTCGATACCATCTACTGTATCTTGCCTATGCTGCTCTGTACCATCACTCATTCATATATCCTTATGTACATATTCTTATCCCCTTACACTGTGTACAAGACAGTAGTTTTGGAATTGTTAGTTAGATTACTTGTTGGTTATTACTGCATTGTAGGAACTAGAAGCACAAGCATTTCGCTACACTCGCATTAACATCTGCTAACCATGTGTATGTGACAAATAACATTTGATTTGATTTGATTTGATTTTGATATAGACAGCATGGTTCATATAGACAGTATACAGTATACATGGTTAATATAGACAGTATACAGCATACATGGTTAATATAGACAGTATACATGGTTAATAAAGACAGTATACAGTATACATGGTTAATATAGACAGTATACAGTATACATGGTTAATATAGACAGTATACACGGTTAATATAGACAGTATACAGTATACATGGTTAGTATAGACAGCATACAGTATACATGGTTAATATAGACAGTATACATGGTTAATATAGACAGTATACATGGTTAATATAGACAGTATACAGTATACATGGTTAATATAGACAATATACAGTATACATGGTTAGTATAGACAGCATACAGTATACATGGTTAATAAAGACAGTATACAGTATACATGGTTAATATAGACAGTATACAGTATACATGGTTAATATAGACAGTATACACGGTTAATATAGACAGTATACAGTATACATGGTTAGTATAGACAGCATACAGTATACATGGTTAATATAGACAGTATACATGGTTAATATAGACAGTATACATGGTTAATATAGACAGTATACAGTATACATGGTTAATATAGACAATATACAGTATACATGGTTAGTATAGACAGCATACAGTATACATGGTTAATATAGACAGTATAGAGTATGCATGGTTAATATAGACAGTATACACGGTTAATATAGACAGTATACAAGGTTAATATAGACAGTATACAGTATACATGGTTAATATAGACAGTATACATGGTTAATATAGACAGTATACAGTATACATGGTTAATATAGACAGTATACATGGTTAATATAGACAGTATACATGGTTCATATAGAGAGTATACAGTATACATGGTTAATATAGACAGTATACATGGTTAATATAGACAGTATACAGTATGCATGGTTAATATAGACAGTATACATGGTTAATATAAACAGTATACAGTATACATGGTAAATATAGACAGTATACATGGTTAATATAGACAGTATACATGGTTAATATAGACAGTATACAGTATACATGATTAATATAGACAGCATGGTTAATATAGACAGTATACATGGTTAACATAGACAGTATACAGTATACATGGTTAATATAGACAGTATACATGGTTAATATAGACATTATACATGGTTAATATAGACAGTATACAGTATACATGGTAAAAATTGACAGTATACAGTATACATGGTTCATATATACAGTATACAGTATACATTGTTAATATAGACAGTATACATGGTTAATATAGACAGTTTACAGTATACATGGTTAATATAGACAGTATACATGGTTAATATAGACAGTATACATGGTTAATATAGACAGTATACAGTATACATTGTTAATATAGACAGTATACAGCATACATGGTTAATATAGACTGCATACATGGTTCATATAGACAGTATACAGTATACATGGTTAATATAGACAGTATACAGTATACATGGTTAATATAGACAGCATACATGGTTAATATAGACAGCATACATGGTTAATATAGACAGTATAAATGGTTAATATAGACAGCATGGTTAATAGACAGTATAAAGTATACATGGTCAATATAGACAGTATACATGGTTAATATAGACAGCATACATGGTTAATATAGACAGCATACATGGTTAATATAGACAGTATACATGGTTCATATAGACAGTATACATGGTTAATATAGACAGTATACAGTATACATGGTTAGTATAGACAGTATACAGTATACCCTGTTCATATAGACAGTATACAGTATAAATTGTTAATATAGACAGTATACATGGTTAATATAGACAGTATACATGGTTAATATAGACAGTATACAGTATACATGGTTAATATAGACAGTATACATGGTTAATATAGACAGTATACAGTATACATGGTTGATATAGACAGTATACAGTACACATGGTCAATATAGACAGTATACATGGTTAATATAGACAGTATACAGTACACATGGTTAATATAGACAGTACACATGGTTAATATAAACAGTATACAGTATACATGGTAAATATAGACAGTATACATGGTTAATATAGACAGTATACATGGTTAATATAGACAGTATACAGTATACATGGTTCATATAGACAGCATGGTTAATATAGACAGTATACATGGTTAACATAGACAGTATACAGTATACATGGTTAGTATAGACAGTATACAGTATACATGGTTAATATAGACAGTATACAGCACACATGGTTAATATACACAGTATACATGGTTAATATAGACAGCATACATGGTTAATATAGACAGCATACAGTCTACATGGTTAATATAGAAAGCATACATGGTTAATATAGACAGTATACATGGTTAATATAGACAGTATACAGTATACATGGTTAATATAGACAGCATGGTTAATATAGACAGTATACATGGTTAATATAGACAGTATACAGTATACATGGTTAATATAAACAGTATACAGTATACATGGTAAATATAGACAGTATACATGGTTAATATAGACAGTATACATGGTTAATATAGACAGTATACAGTATACATGGTTAATATAGACAGCATGGTTAATATTGACAGTATACATGTTTAATATAGACAGTATACATGTTCAATATAGACAGTATACATGGTTAATATAGACAGCATACATGGTTAATATAGACAGCATACATGGTTAATATAGACAGTATACAGGGTTCATATAGACAGTATACAGTATACATGGTTAGTATAGACAGTATACAGTATACATGGTTAATATAGACAGTATACAGCATACATGGTTAATATAGACAGTATACATGGTTAATATAGACAGCATACATGGTTAATATAGACAGTATACAGTCTACATGGTTAATATAGACAGCATACATGGTTAATATAGACAGTATACATGGTTAATTTAGACAGTATACAGTATACATGGTCAATATAGACAATATACATGGTTAATATAGATAGTATACATGGTTAATATAGACAGTATACATGGTTAATATGGACAGTATACATGGTTAATATAGACAGTATACATGGTTAATATAGACAGTATACATGGTTAATATAGACAGTTTACATGGTTAATATAGACAGTATACATGGTTAATATAGACAGTGTACAGTATACATGGTTAATATAGACAGCATGGTTAATATAGACAGTATACATGGTTAATATAGACAGTATACAGTATACATGGTTCATATAGACAGCATGGTTAATATAGACAGTATACATGGTTAACATAGACAGTATACAGTATACATGGTTAGTATAGACAGTATACAGTATACATGGTTAATATAGACAGTATACAGCATACATGGTTAATATACACAGTATACATGGTTAATATAGACAGCATTCATGGTTAATATAGACAGCATACAGTCTACATGGTTAATATAGAAAGCATACATGGTTAATATAGACAGTATACATGGTTAATATAGACAGTATACAGTATACATGGTCAATATAGACAATATACATGGTTAATATAGACAGTATACATGGTTAATATAGACAGTATACAGTATACATGGTTAATATAGACAGTATACATGATTAATATAGACAGTATACATGGTTAATATAGACAGTATACATGGTTAATATAGACAGTATACAGTATACATGGTTAATATAGACAGCATGGTTAATATAGACAGTATACATGGTTAATATAGACAGTATACAGTATACATGGTTAAAATAAACAGTATACAGTATACATGGTAAATATAGACAGTATACATGGTTAATATAGACAGTATACATGGTTAATATAGACAGTATACAGTATACATGGTTAATATAGACATCATGGTTAATATAGACAGTATACATGTTTAATATAGACAGTATACATGGTCAATATAGACAGTATACATGGTTAATATAGACAGCATACATGGTTAATGTAGACAGCATACATGGTTAATATAGACAGTATACATGGTTCATATATACAGTATACATGGTTAATATAGACAGTATACATTGTTAATATAGACAGTATACATGGTTAATATAGACCGTATACAGTATACATGGTTAATATAGACAGCATGGTTAACATAGACAGTATACATGGTTAATATAGACAGTATACAGTATACATGGTTAATATAAACAGTATACAGTATACATGGTAAATATAGACAGTATACATGGTTAATATAGACAGTATACATGGTTAATATAGACAGTATACAGTATACATGGTTAATATAGACAGTATACATGGTTAATATAGACAGTATACATGGTTAATATAGACAGTATACATGGTTAATATAGACAGTATACATGGTTAATATAGACAGTATACAGTATACATGGCCAATATAGACAGCATGGTTAATATAGACAGTATACATGGTTAATATAGACAATATACAGTATACATGGTTAATATAAACAGTATACAGTATACATGGTAAATATAGACAGTATACATGGTTAATATAGACAGTATACAGTATACATGGTTAATATAGACAGCATGGTTAATATAGACAGTATACATGTTTAATATAGACAGTATACATGGTCAATACAGACAGTATACATGGTTAATATAGACAGCATACATGGTTAATATAGACAGCATACATGGTTAATATAGACAGTATACATGGTTCATATATACAGTATACATGGTTAATATAGACAGTATACAGTATACATGGTTAGTATAGACAGTATACATGGTTAATATAGACAGCATACATGGTTAATATAGACAGTATACAGTCTACATGGTTAATATAGACAGCATACTTGGTTAATATAGACAGTATACATGGTTAATATAGACAGTATACAGTATACATGGTTAATATGGACAGTATACATGGTTAATATAGACAGTATACATGGTTAATATAGACAGTATACATGGTTAATATAGACAGTTTACATGGTTAATATAGACAGTATACATGGTTAATATAGACAGTATACAGTATACATGGTTAATATAGACAGCATGGTTAATATAGACAGTATACGTGGTTAATATAGACAGTATACAGTATACATGGTTAATATAAACAGTATACAGTATACATGGTAAATATAGACAGTATACATGGTTAATATAGACAGTATACTTGGTTAATATAGACAGTATACAGTATACATGGTCAATATAGACAGCATGGTTAATATAGACAGTATACATGGTTAATATAGACAGTATACAGTATACATGGTTAATATAGACAGTATACATCGTTAATATAGACAGTATACATGGTTAATATAGACAGTATACAGTATACATGGTAAATATATACAGTATACAGTATACATTGTTAATATAGACAGTATACATGGTTAATATAGACAGTATACAGTATACATGGTTAATATAGACAGTATACATGGTTAATATAGACAGTATACAGTATACATGGTTAATATAGACATAATGGTTAATATAGACAGTATACATGGTTAATATAGACAGTATACAGTATACATGGTTAACATAGACAGTATACAGTATTCATGGTTAATATAGACTGCATACATGGTTAATATAGACAGTATACAGTATACATGGTTAATATAGACAGTATACAGTATACATGGTTAATATAGACAGCATACATGGTTAATATAGACAGCATACATGGTTAATATAGACAGTATACATGGTTAACATAGACAGCATGGTTAATAGACAGTATAAAGTATACATGGTTAATATAGACAGTATACATGGTTAATATAGACAGCATACATGGTTAATATGGGCAGCATACATGGTTAATATAGACAGTATACATGGTTCATATAGACATGATACATGGTTAATATAGACAGTATACAGCATACATGGTTAATATAGACAGTATACAGTATACATGGTTAATATAGACAGTATACATGGTTCATATAGACATGATACATGGTTAATATAGACAGTATACAGTATACATGGTTAATATAGACAGTATACAGTATACATGGTTAACATAGACAGTATACAGTATTCTTGGTTAATATAGACTGCATACATGGTTAACATAGACAGTATACAGTATACATGGTTAATATAGACAGTATACAGTATACATGGTTAATATAGACAGCATACATGGTTAATATAGACAGCATACATGGTTAATATAGACAGTATACATGGTTAATATAGACAGCATGGTTAATAGACAGTATAAAGTATACATGGTTAATATAGACAGTATACATGGTTAATATAGACAGCATACATGGTTAATATGGGCAGCATACATGGTTAATATAGACAGTATACATGGTTCATACAGACATGATACATGGTTAATATAGACAGTATACAGCATACATGGTTAATATAGACAGTATACAGCAGACATGGTTAATATAGACAGTATACAGTCTACATGGTTAATTTAGACAGCATACATGGTTAATATAGACAGTATACAGTCTACATGGTTAATATAGACAGCATACATGGTTAATATAGACAGTATACATGGTTAATATAGACAGTATACATGGTTAATATAGACAGTATACATGGTTAATATAGACAGTATACATGGTTAATATCAAATCAAATCAAATCAAATTTTATTTGTCACATACACATGGTTAGCATATGTTAATGCGAGTGTAGCGACATGCTTGTGCTTCTAGTTCCGACAATGCAGTAATAACCAACAAGTAATCTAACTAACAATTCCAAAACTACTGTCTTATACACAGTGTAAGGGGATAAGAATATGTACATAAGGATATATGAATGAGTGATGGTACAGAGCAGCATAGGCAAGATACAGTAGATGGTATCGAGTACAGTATATACATATGAGATGAGTATGTAAACAAAGTGGCATAGTTAAAGTGGCTAGTGATACATGTATTACATAAGGATACACTCGATGATATAGAGTACAGTATATACGTATGCATATGAGATGAGTAATGTAGGGTAAGTAACATTATATAAGGTAGCATTGTTTAAAGTGGCTAGTGATATATTTACATCATTTCCCATCAATTCCCATTATTAAAGTGGCTGGAGTTGAGTCAGTATCAGTGTGTTGGCAGCAGCCACTCAATGTTAGTGGTGGCTGTTTAACAGTCTGATGGCCTTGAGATAGAAGCTGTTTTTCAGTCTCTCGGTCCCAGCTTTGATGCACCTGTACTGACCTCGCCTTCTGGATGATAGCGGGGTGAACAGGCAGTGGCTCGGGTGGTTGATGTCCTTGATGATCTTTATGGCCTTCCTCTAACATCGGGTGGTGTAGGTGTCCTGGAGGGCAGGTAGTTTGCCCCCGGTGATGCGTTGTGCAGACCTCACTACCCTCTGGAGAGCCTTACGGTTGAGGGCGGAGCAGTTGCCGTACCAGGCGGTGATACAGCCCGCCAGGATGCTCTCGATTGTGCATCTGTAGAAGTTTGTGAGTGCTTTTGGTGACAAGCCGAATTTCTTCAGCCTCCTGAGGTTGAAGAGGCGCTGCTGCGCCTTCTTCACGATGCTGTCTGTGTGAGTGGACCAATTAATTTTGTCTGTGATGTGTATGCCGAGAAACTTAAAACTTACTACCCTCTCCACTACTGTTCCATCGATGTGGATAGGGGGGTGTTCCCTCTGCTGTTTCCTGAAGTCCACAATCATCTCCTTAGTTTTGTTGACTTTGAGTGTGAGGTTATTTTCCTGACACCACACTCCGAGGGCCCTCACCTCCTCCCTGTAGGCCGTCTCGTCGTTGTTGGTAATCAAGCCTACCACTGTTGTGTCGTCCGCAAACTTGATGATTGAGTTGGAGGCGTGCGTGGCCACGCAGTCGTGGGTGAACAGGGAGTACAGGAGAGGGCTCAGAACGCACCCTTGTGGGGCCCCAGTGTTGAGGATCAGCGGGGAGGAGATGTTGTTGCCTACCCTCACCACCTGGGGGCGGCCCGTCAGGAAGTCCAGTACCCAGTTGCACAGGGCGAGGTCGAGACCCAGGGTCTCGAGCTTGATGACGAGCTTGGAGTGTACTATGGTGTTGAATGCCGAGCTGTAGTCAATGAACAGCATTCTCACATAGGTATTCCTCTTGTCCAGATGAGTTAGGGCAGTGTGCAGTGTGGTTGAGATTGCATCGTCTGTGGACCTATTTGGGCGGTAAGCAAATTGAAGTGGGTCTAGGGTGTCAGGTAGGGTGGAGGTGATATGGTCCTTGACTAGTCTCTCAAAGCACTTCATGATGACGGAAGTGAGTGCTATGGGGCGATAGTCGTTTAGCTCAGTTACCTTAGCTTTCTTGGGAACAGGAACAATGGTGGCCCTCTTGAAGCATGTGGGAACAGCAGACTGGTATAGGGATTGATTGAATATGTCCGTAAACACACCGGCCAGCTGGTCTGCGCATGCTCTGAGGGCGCGGCTGGGGATGCCGTCTGGGCCTGCAGCCTTGCGAGGGTTAACACGTTTAAATGTCTTACTCACCTCGGCTGCAGTGAAGGAGAGACCGCATGTTTTCGTTGCAGGCCGTGTCAGTGGCACTGTATTGTCCTCAAAATGGGCAAAAATGTTATTTAGTCTGCCTGGGAGCAAGACATCCTGGTCCGTGACTGGGCTGGATTTCTTCCTGTAGTCCGTGATTGACTGTAGACCCTGCCACATGCCTCTTGTGTCTGTGCCGTTGAATTGAGATTCTACTTTGTCTCTGTACTGACGCTTAGCTTGTTTGATAGCCTTGCGGAGGGAATAGCTGCACTGTTTGTATTCGGTCATGTTACCAGACACCTTGCCCTGATTAAAAGCAGTGGTTCGCGCTTTCAGTTTCACGTGATAGACAGTATACATGGTTAATAAAGACAGTATACATGGTTAATATAGACAGCATACATGGTTAATATAGACAGTATACAGTATACATGGTTCATATATGCCATTTACCTCTGCTAGATCACATCTATCAATAAAAGTGCTATTCGGTTTTCTTTTAAATAAAATTTTTGTCAACAAAATTCTATTATAATCAATACATGGGTGGAATATCATGTTCATTTTGTACAAATATAAATGAAACATGGTTTTCATCACTTCATCACACCCTGCTTCGAATCCAGGCTGTATCACAACTGGCCGTGATTTGGATTCCCACAGGACTTGATGGCATAGAAGACCCTTAGTTTAGCATTGTTTTGGACTTACATCATATTTTGTGGTTTTCTATTTAAACAATGTGAGACTGCGAGCAAAAACCTGAAAAAAAATTGGAAACCAGAAATTACATTGTAGAGTAATAGTGAAGACATCAACACTATGAAATAACACCAAAAAAGTGTTAAACAAATCAAAATATATTTTATATCTGAGATTCTTCAAAGTAGCCACCCTTTGCCTTGATGACAGCTTTGTACACTCTTGGCATTCTCTCAACCAGCTTCATGAGGCAGTCACCTGGAATGCATTTCAATTAATAGGTGTTCCTTCTTAATTAAAGGTTAATTCCTGGAATGTATTTCATTCTCAATGTGTTTGAGCTAATCAGTTATTTTGTGACATGGTAGGGTTTGTATACAGAAGATAGTCTTATTTGGTAAAAGGCAAAACCAGCTCAAATAAGCAAAGAGAAACGACAGTCCATCATTACTTTAAGACATTAAGGTCCGTTAATTCAGAAAATTTAGCAGTCGCAAAATCATCAAGCGCATGTCACTGCCGTTGCTGGAAGAAGACCAAGGGTGCAGCGTGGTGAGCGTGCAAATTCCTTTTATTTAGGACGAGGCCGACAAAAATAATAAACAATACAAAACAACTGTGAAGCTGAGACTAAGGACTGGAGAACGTCGCTGGAAACTCCGGACTGGGGACCGTCGCTGGAGGCTCCGAACTGGAGGCTTCTTGCCATGAATCATCACTGGAGGCTTCGTGCCATGGATCATCACTGGAGGCTTCTTGCCATGGATCATCACTGGTGGCTTCTTGCTATGGATCATCACTGGAGGCTTCGTGCCATGGATCATCACTGGAGGCTTCATGCCATGGGTCATCACTGGAATGAGGAGACTTATGGGCAGTCTGGTACGTGGAGCTGCCACAGGGCTCACCAGGCTGGGGAGACATACAGGAGGCCTGTTTCTGGCTGCAGGCACAGGACACACCAGGCTGGAGAGACATACAGGAGGCTTTGTGCTTGGCAGAGGCACCGGATACACTCGGCCGTGAAGGCGCACTGGAGGTCTCGAGCTTAGAGCTGGCACAACCCATTCTGGCTGGATGCTCACCCTAGCCAGGCAGATGCGGGGAGCTGGGATGTAGCGCACCAGGCTGTGAACGCGCACTGGAGACACCGTGCGCTCCACTGCATAACACGGTGCCTGACCAATCTCCACGTGTGCCCCGCCCCAAAAAAATATTGGGGCTGCCTCTCGGGATTCCTTGCTAGCCGTGTCGTAACGCTGGGCCCCTTTACTCGCTGCCTCCGCCTTCCTCTCTGCTTCCAGCTGCTCCCACGGCAGGCGATCCCTTCCGGCCAGGATCTCCTCCCATGTCCAGGATCCTTTGCCGTCCAGGATGTCCTCCCATGTCCAGTCCTCCTGAAAACGCTGCTCCCCCTTACCACGCTGCTTGGTCCTTTGGTGGTGGGAAGTTCTGTCACGGCCGTCAAAGGAAGTGGACCAAAGCGCAGCATCGTGAGCGTACATATTCCTTTTATTTAGGTGACGCCAACAAAAACAATAAACAATACAAAACAACCGTGAAGCTTAAGGGCTATGTGCCACAAACAACTTTACTTCCCACCCCGAAAGGAGGGAAAAGGGCTACCTAAGTATGGTTCCCAATCAGAGACAACGATAGACAGCTGTCCCTGATTAAGAACCATACCCGGCCAAAACATAGAAATACAAAATCATAGAAAACAAAAACATAGAATGCCCACCGCAAACAACACCCTGACCAAACCAAATAGAGACATAAAAAGGCTCTCTAAGGTCAGGGCGTGACAACGCAATGATGAAACTGGCTCTCATGAGGACCGCCACAGGAAAGAAAGACCCAGAGTTACATCTGCTGCAGAGGATAAGTTCATTAGATTTAACTGCACCCCAGAATGCAGCCCAAATAAATGCTTCACAGAGTTCAAGTTACAGACACATCTCAACATCAACTGTTCAAAGGAGAATGCGTGAATGAGGCCTTCATGGTCGAATTGCTGCAAAGAAACCACTACAAAAGACATCAATAAGAAGAAGAGACTTGCTTGGGCCAATAAACATTAGCAATGGACATTAGACTGGTGGAAATCTGTCCTTTGGTCTGATGAGTCCAAATTGTTTATTTTTGGTTCCAACCGCCATGTCTATGCGAGATGCAGAGTAGACGAATGGATGATCTCTGCATGTGTGGTGTCCACAATGAAGCATGGAGGATGAGGTGTGACGGTGCTTTGCAGGTGACACTGCCAGTGATTTATTTAGAATTCAAGGCACACTTAACCAGCATGGATACTACAACATTCTGCAGCGATACATGATCCCATGTGGTTTGTGTGACTATCATTTGTTTTTCAACAGGACAATGAACAAAACACACCTCCAGGCTGTGTAAGGGTTATTTGACCAAGAAGGAGAGTGATGTAATGCTGCAACAGATGAGCTGGCCTCCTCAATCACTAGACCTCAACCCAATTGAGATGGTTTGGAATGAGTTGGACCGCAGAGTGAAGGAAAAGCAGCCGACAAGTGCACAACATATGTGGGAACTCGTTCAAGACTGTTGGAAAAGTATTCCATGTGAAGCTGGTTGAAAGAATGCCAAGAGTGTGCAAAGCTGTCGTCAAGGCAAAGGGTGGCTACTTTGAATAATCTAAAATCAAAAATATTGACTGTGTACTGGGATGTTCAATCACAGAGAACCTGTTCTTAATCAGGCACATGTTGGAGATTTTCTAATGTGAACTTTGGACTGTTATCTTTCGAAAACGAGAAGGCTTTTGATAGAGTGGACCATGAGTATCTGTTTATTGTGATGTCTGTGTTTGGGCTTAGGGAAAGGTTTTTGGCCTTTGTGAAGATGTTGTGTGCTGTGGCGTCATGTATTGTCAAGGTGGAAGGGGGGGCTCAGTAGGCCAGTCAAGGGTGAGGAAGGGGGATTAGACAAGGATGCCCTCTGTCGGGGCAGTTATATACAACTGAAGTCGGAAGTTTACATACACTTAGGTTGGAGTCATTATAACTTGTTTTTCAACCACTCCACACATTTCTTGTTAACAAACTATAGTTTTGGAAAGTCGGTTAGGACATCTACTTTGTGCATGACACAAGTAATTTTTCCAACAATTGTTTACTATCAGATTATTTCACTCATAATTCACTGTATCACAATTCCAGTGGGTCAGAAGTTTCCATACACTAAGTTGACTGTGCCTTTAAACAGCTTGGAAAATTCCAGAAAATTATGTCATTGCTTTAGAAGCTTCTGATAGGCTAATTGACATCATTTGAGTCAATTGGAGGTGTAGCTGTGGATGTATTTCAAGGCCAACCTTCAAACTCAGTGCCTCTTTGCTTGACATCATGGGAAAATCAAAAGAAATCAGCCAAGACCTCAGAAAAGAATTGTAGACCTCCACAAGAATGGTTCATCCTTGGCATCAATTTCCAAATGCCTGAAGGTACCACGTTCATCTGTACAAACAATAGTACTCAAGTATAAACACCATGGGACTAGGCAGCCATCATACCGCTCAGGAAAGAGACGCGTTCTGTCTCCTAGAGATGAACGTACTGTCGTGCAAAAAGTGGAAAACAATCCCATAACAACAGCAAAGGACCTTGTGAAGATGCTGGAGGAAACAGGTACAAAAGTATCTATATCCACAGTAAAAACGAGTCCTATATCGACATACCCTGAAAGGCCGCTCAGCAAGGAAGAAGCCACAGCTCCAAAACAGCCATTAAAAAAGCCAGATTACAGTTTGTAACTGCGCATGGGAACAAAGATCGTACTTCTTGGAGACATGTCCTCTGGACTGATGAAACAAAAATAGAACTGTTTGGCCATAATGACTATTGTTATGTTTGGAGGAAAAAGGGGGGCACTTGAAAGCCGAAGAACATCATCCCAACCGTGAAGCACGGGGGGCTGGTGCATTTCACAAAATAGATGGCATCATAAGGTAGGAAAATGATGTGGATATATTGAAGCAAAATCTCAAGACATCAGTCAGGAAGTTAAAGCTTGGTCGCAAATGGGTCTTCCAAATGGACAATGACCTCGAGTACTTCCAAAGTTGTTTCAAAATGGCTTAAGGACAACAAAGTCAAGGTATTGGAGTGGCCATCACAAAGCCCTGACCTCAATCCTATAGAATATTTGTGGGCAGAACTGAAAAAGCGTGTGCGAGCAAGGAGGACTACAAACCTGACTCTGTTACACCAGCTCTGTCATGAGGAATGGGCCAAAATTCACTCAACTTATTGTTGGAAGTTTGTGGAAGGCTACCCGAAATGTTTGACCCAAGTTAAACAATTTAAAGTCAATGCTACCAAATACTAATTGAGTGTATGTAAACTTCTGACCCACTGGGATTGTGATGAAAGAAATAAAAGCTGAAATAAATCATTCTCTCTACAATTATTCTGACATTTCACATTCTTAAAATAAAGTGGTGATCCTAACTGACCTAAGACAGGGAATTTTTACTAGGATTAAATGTCAGAAATTGGTAAAGACTGAGTTTAAAGTTTTGCTGTTGTGTTGCCACCTCCCTTCCAAGGAGCTTGCAGTGGGGTTGTGAAGGGCTTAACATTTTGGGGGTGTACCTGGGCTCAGAGAGGTGGGTCAGGAATAACTGGGAGGGGCTGTCACAGGCAGTGGTGTCAAGACAAGCCAGGTGGTTGTGGCGCCTGTCCCGAGTGTCATATAGAGGGAGGGTGCTGATAACCAACAACCTAGAGGCACCTTCCCTGTGGCATAAACTGGCTGTCCTCAACCTCCCCACCTGAAACGCAAGCTGGTGGATTTTTTTCTGGTCGGGCCATTCACTGGCTGAGGGCGGCAGTGTTGTCTATGTACGTCCACGAAGGAGGACAGGGTTTAGTGGAACTGGAGAGCAGGGTGGCTGCATTCCGACTAAAGACGGCACAGAGACTGCTGTACCATACTGATGTTGGCTGGAGGGAACCAGCATGCATGCTGCTGAGGAGAGCTGGCGGGTTAGGGTTGGACTGGCAGCTGTTCCTCATGAGGCTGAAGAGGCTGAGTACAGCAGCTCTCTCTGATTTTTACTCTGCGTTGCTGAGATATCTGGCAGCTGCTAAGGCCCACAAGAGAAGGGGGTTTGGAGCATGGGTTCTGGGTGTGGGAAGAGCCTATCTTCAACAACCCAGCCACACTGCAGAGGCAACTGATGGCAGCTGGTGTACTAAGGTTCCTGATGAAAAAACCCAGAAGACCTGGCACAACAAACAGGACTAACATCTCTTAGGCTTTTGGAGAGATTCCTGGGGGAGATAAGGAGGCACTGTCTGAGCCTGTCAGGGGTGTGTTTGAGTGGCTAAAGGGGGAGGGGCCACCAATGTTTCTGCCACTGCTGGTGACGGCAGAGACTGGGTACTGGCAAGGGGATCTGGAGGACCTGTTGGACTTTAACACTCTGAGCCTGGGGGAGTTTGAGGGGGTGGGAGGTAACCCTCTGCAACCTGCATTAAGGTGATGAACATTAGGAGCCTAACAGGAGTGAAGGCACATCACTGTTCCTTTTGTCCAGGTGGAAATGGGCAGTGTGGAGTGCAATAGCGATTGCATCATCTGTGGATCTGTTGGGGCGGTATGCAAATTGGAGTGAGTCTAGGGTTTCCGACATGATGGTGTTGATGTGTGCCATGACCAGCCTTACAAAGCACTTCAAGGCTACCAACGTTAGTGCTTCCGGGCGGAAGTCATTTACGCAGGTTACCTTCGCTTTCTTGGGAACAGGGACTGTGGTGGTATGTTTGAAACATGTAGGTATTACAGACTCGGTCAGGGAGAGTTTGAAAATGTCAGTGAAGACACTTGCCAGTTGGTCCGCGCATGCTTTGAGTACACGTCCTGGTAATCCATCTGGCCCCGCGGCTTTGTGAATGTTGACCTGTTTAAAGGTTTTGCATCGGCTATGGAGAGTGTGACGGTTGTCCGGAACAGCTGGTGCTCTCATGCATGCTTCAGTGTTGCTTGCCTTGTTGCAGCTTGCGGGCACTGTGCAGCTTGAAGCTGGGTTTACCTTTGTAGTCGTATTATTTTTCAAGTCCTGTCACATCCGACGAGTGTCAGAGCCAGTGTAGTAGGATACAAACTTAATCCTGTATTGACGCTTTGCCTGTTTGATGGTTCGTCTGAGGGCATAGTGGGAATAAGCGTCCGGATTAGTGTCCACTCCTTGAAAGCGGCAGCTCTAGCCTTTAGCTCAGTGCCGATGTTGCATGTAATCCATGGCTTCTGGTTGGGAAATGTACGTACGGTCACTGTGGGGACGACGTCGTCAATGCACTTATTGATGAAGCCGGTGACTGAGGTGGTATACTCCTCAATGCCATTGGATGAATCCTAGAACATATTCCAATCTGTGCTAGCAAAACAATCCTGTAGCTTAGCATCCACATCATCTGACCCCTTCCGTATTGAACGAGTCACTGGTACTTCCTGCTTTAGTTGTTGCTTGTAAGCAAGAATCAGGATATAATTATGGTCAGATATGCCAAATGGAGGGCGAGGGAGAGCTTTGTATGCGTCTCTGTGTGTGGAGTAAAGGTGGTCTAGAGTTGTTTTCCCTCTGGTTGCACATGTGACGTGCTGGTAGAAATTAGGTAAAACGGACTCCGGCCACTAGGAAGGACGCTTCTGGATTAGAATTTTGTTGTTTGCTTATGGCCTTTTACAGCTCATTGAGTGAGGTCTTAGTGCCAGCATCAGTTTGTTGTGGTAAATTATCATGAGGTATTCTACCTCAGGCGAGCAATTCCTCGAGACTTCTTTAATATTAGACATTGAGCACCAGCACTTAGTGACAAATAGACATATAGCCCCGCCCCTCGTCAGATGTAGCTGTTCTGTCCTGCCGATGCACAGAGAAGGAAGCCAGCTCTATATTATCCATGTCGCTGTTCAGCCATGTCTCGTCTTGTGTCCCGTTGTACGGATATTCTTAATCGTAGATTGTCCAGTTTGTTTTCCAATGATTGCACGTTGGCCAATAATACGGAGGGAAGTGGTAGTTTACCTACTCGTCTGTGAATTCTTACAAGGCACCACGCCCTCCTCCCCCTTTTCCTCTGTCTTTTCTTCATGTTGATGACAAGGATTTGGGCCTTGTCTTGACAGAGCAGTATATCCTTCGCATTGGACTCATTAAAGAAAGTAATCGCCTTTTCAGATGTCCAGAAGCTCTATTAGGTCATAAGAGACGGTAGCAGCAACATTATGTACAAAATTAGTTACAAACAATGCGAAAAAAGAAAAAAAAATAGCACAGTTGTTCAGCCATTCCCTCAGGAGCAATTATATAATGATCTTTACCACACACTAACATCTCATCTAGCTAATCACTCAATCTCACAGATATGTTATGCACTACGCTTCCCAATGCTCTCAACATAACTTTATATAACTTTATAAACAGTGGGGCAAAAAAGTATTTAGTCAGCCACCAATTGTGCAAGTTCTCCCACTTAAAAGATGAGAGAGGCCTGTAATTTTCATCATAGGTACACTTCAACTATGACAGACAAAATGAGAAAAAAAATTCCAGAAAATCCATTTGTAGGATTTTTAATGAATTTATTTGCAAATTATGGTGGAAAATAAGTATTTGGTCACCTACAAAAAAGCAAGATTTCTGGCTCTCACAGACCTGTAACTTCTTCTTTAAGAGGCTCCTCTGTCCTCCACTCGTTACCTGTATTAATGGCACCTGTTTGAACTTGTTATCAGTAAAAAAGACACCTGTCCACAACCTCAAACAGTCACACTCCAAACTCCACTATGGCCAAGACCAAAGAGCTGTCAAAGGACACCAGAAACAAGATTGTAGACCTGCACCAGGCTGGGAAGACTGAATCTGCAATAGGTAAGCAGCTTGGTTTGAAGAAATCAACTGGGGGAGCAATTATTAGGAAGTGGAAGACATACAAGACCACTGATAATCTCCCTCGATCTGGGGCTCCACGCAAGATCTCACCCCGTGGGGTCAAAATGATCACAAGAACGGTGAGCAAAAATCCCCGAACCACACGGGGGGACCTAGTGAATGACCTGCAGAGAGCTGGGACCAAAGTAACAAAGCCTACCATCAGTAACACACTACGCCGCCAGGGACTCAAATCCTGCAGTGCCAGACGTGTCCCCCTGCTTAAGCCAGTACATGTCCAGGCCTGTCTGAAGTTTGCTAGAGAGCATTTGGATGATCCAGAAGAAGATTGGGAGAATGTCATATGGTCAGATGAAACCAAAATAGCACTTTTTGGTAAAAACTCAACTCGTCGTGTTTGGAGGACAAAGAATGCTGAGTTGCATCCAAAGAACACCATACCTACTGTGAAGCATGGGGGTGGAAACATCATGCTTTGGGGCTGTTTTTCTGCAAAGGGACCAGGACGACTGATCCGTGTAAAGGAAAGAATGAATGGGGCAATGTATCGTGAGATTTTGAGTGAAAACCTCCTTCCATCAGCAAGGGCATTTCAGCATGACAATGATCCCAAACACACCGCCCTGGAAACGAAGGAGTGGCTTCGTAAGAAGCATTTCAAGGTCCTGGAGTGGCCTAGCCAGTGTCCAGATCTCAACCCCATAGAAAATCTTTGGAGGGAGTTGAAAGTCCGTGTTGCCCAGCAACAGCCCCAAAACATCACTGCTCTAGAGGAGATCTGCTTGGAGGAATGGGCCAAAATACCAGCAACAGTGTGTGAAAACCTTGTGAAGACTTACAGACCTCTGTCATTGCCAACAAAAGGGTATATAACAAAGTATTGAGATAAACTTTTGTTATTGACCAAATACTTATTTTCCACCATAATTTGCAAATAAATTCATTAAAAATCCTACAATGTGATTTTCTGGATTTTTTTTCTCATTTTGTCTGTCATAGTTGAAGTGTACCTATGATGAAAATTACAGGCCTCTCTCATATTTTTAAGTGGGAGAACTTGCACAATTGCTGGCTGACTAAATACTTTTTTGGCCCACTGTATATATCAAATTGAGCCCAGAGACCTGCACAAAGTAACATGAACAGGTTCTACTGTAGATATTGTGTGGCAGACCAGCACTAAACAGTCACATTTGATATCACACGCTTAGATAGGTCCCCTGGCCTCTTGAGTCTGTGGTTAGGTCACCCATAAAAATCAATAGGAAGAAAGTTAAAGTCTCATCCGAGACATGTCATAAATATCCCTTTTTCAATCAGTTATTTGTTATACAAATGTCAAGTCTTTCTGTAGGCTTTATGGCTTCAATATAGTCAATGTCAGCGGATTGTTTACTCTTATGATTTGACTGCTAAGTGAATAGTTATTTCCTTGTTTAGCAGGAACTCTATTCTTGAACCACCCAGTCAAGTATGTGAGAGGAAGGCCCGGAAAAATGACATATGATAATACATGATATTGCAGTTATTGTTCAGCAAAAATATACATATATACATGTATATATAAAGTTTTTGCTGAACAATAACTGCAATATCATGTGATGAAAGTCATTTTCTGGAGAAACCCAGTTATGTAATCAGAAAATGAAACCCCCCAGAAACACGGTAGACTGTTTGTGTCTGTGTCTTTCTATTTGAGGTCTGACAGAACTCCCCTTTCAGCCCACTTCCTCTGTTCACACCTCTATCTGATGCTGGGCTCGCTGTAATGTGTGGTTCCCTAGCTGCTCGTTAACAAAATGTCACTGTGTGTGCGTGTGTGTTTGAGAGAGAGAGCGAGAGAGATAGAGACAGAGAGAGAGCGAGAGAGAGCGAGCGACAGAGAGAGATAGAGAGACAGAGAGAGAGAGAGGGGCAACATCACCCTGTGGGCCGTCAGGGGCTTCAAGTCCAGACTTTGTTTTTTGACACCCTTCCCACTGTGTCCTCATGTGGCCTGGCTGTGCTATCAGAGAGAGGGGGCACAGTGACCTTCTATGTTGCTTTTGGTAGGTACTATGAGTACTCTCTCTGTGAGTCATGAGTCATCTGTGCGCTAAAGAACAAAGGTTCTCAGGAACTGGATCATGGATCTAGAACATGGAACTAGAACCTGAAACTAGAACAAGGAAGTGGAACATTGATATATTGTGTTTAACAGACTTGAATAGTTACTTGATAACTTACTTTATTTATTTTTGATAGATTATTTTACACACAGAGCAGGGCTAAGAATCGCCAGAGACGTCGCAATACGGTATTATCACGATACTTAGGTGCCGATACAATATGTATTGTGATTCTCACGATTATATATGTATTGTAATTCCATACTGTGATTTTATTGTGATTTGATGTTCCAAACGTATTGCTCACCATATGTCTACTGCAGAGGGACAACAGAGCCATGAGAAAACAAGTTTTTATCAGTCATGGAAATAAAAGTGCTGAAAAAATTGACTCCCGATTTAATACGAAGACGAAAACAAGCTATGAATGAAAAATACTGACATTTTGGTGCAGGTACAGCCAACAAAGATAATACTGCGACATTGTCAAGACGATCCGATTCGATATATATTCAACAATAATATCCCGATATGTAACTGTATCAAACACACAAACACAAAACTCAAATCTAAGTATTTTATCCATATCCTTGTCTTTGTATTTGATCTCAGATTCGGTATAGGCCAAACCCAGAAAGATTAGACAATGTCACTATGAATGTCAGGTCATATCAACACAGTCTGAGGTCTATATAATTTCCCCTTTGTAGGAGGTGGTATCTTGGTACTTTCCAACCAGGGCACTTTCTCCTGTTTGTGTGTGTGTGTGTGTGTGTGTGTGTGTGTGTGTGTGTGTGTGTGTGTGTGTGTGTGTGTGTGTGTGTGTGTGTGTATGTGTGTGTGTGTGTGTGTGTGTGTGTGTGTGTGTGTGTGTGTGTGTGTGTGTGTGTGTGTGTGTGTGTGTGTGTGTGTCTGTTACCTTGTTGACTGACACAACTGTACCTGGCTCATCCAGACAGTGAACCTACATGGTACTCCTCTCAGTCCTAAAGTGTAAACACACACCGTTTCACAACGCTCTCTCTGTTGGCTCTTTGTGTTTATGTCCTGTAGGCCAACAGTACTCCCTAGTCACTCTGTGTTTATGTCCTGTAGGCCAACAGTACTCCCTAGTCACTCTGTGTTTCTGTCCTGTAGGCCAACAGTACTCCCTAGTCACTCCGTGTTTATGTCCTGTAGGCCAACAGTACTCCCTTGTCACTCTGTGTTTCTGTCCTGTTGGCCAACAGTACTCCCTAGTCACTCTGTGTTTCCGTCCTGTAGACCAACAGTACTCCCTAGTCACTCTGTGTTTCTGTCCTGTAGGCCAACAGTACTCCCTAGTCACTCTGTGTTTCTGTCCTGTAGGCCAACAATACTCCCTAGTCACTTTGTGTTTCTGTCCTGTAGGCCAACAGTACTCCCTAGTCACTCTGTGTTTCTGTCCTGTAGGCCAACAGTACTCCCTAGTCACTCTGTGTTTCTGTCCTGTAGGCCAACAGTACTCCCTAGTCACTTTGTGTTTATGTCCTGTAGGCCAACAGTACTCCCTAGTCACTCTGTGTTTATGTCCTGTAGGCCAACAGTACTCCCTAGTCACTCTGTGTTTCTGTCCTGTAGGCCAACAGTACTCCCTAGTCACTTTGTGTTTCTGTCCTGTAGGCCAACAGTACTCCCTAGTCACTCTGTGTTTATGTCCTGTAGGCCAACAGTACTCCCTAGTCACTCTGTGTTTCTGTCCTGTAGGCCAACAGTACTCCTTAGTCACTTTTTGTTTCTGTCCTGTAGGCCAACAGTACTCCCTAGTCACTTTGTGTTTCTGTCCTGTAGGCCAACAGTACTCCCTAGTCACTTTGTGTTTATGTCCTGTAGGCCAACAGTACTCCCTAGTCGCTCTGTGTTTTTGTCCTGTAGGCCAACAGTACTCCCTAGTCAATCTGTGATTCTGTTCTGTAGGCCAACAGTACTCCCTAGTCTCTCTGTGTTTATGTCCTGTAGGCCAACAATACTCCCTAGTCACTCTGTGGTTCTGTCCTGTAGGCCTAGTCACTCTGTGTTCAAGTCCTGTAGGCCAACAGTACTCCCTAGTTCATTCTCTCCCTCCTTTTCCTATCCAAGGCTCCTATTCTGTAATTTCCTGTAATTTCGTTGGTTGTTTCTATTGTTTTTCTGTGGCTTTATCCAAATGGTATTATTTTCAGACTCTTGAAATATTTGCTCTTTACAGCCAAAATGTACCCTTAACATGTGAATGTAATTACGCTCCTTAGTAAAGACAGAAATGTCACACCCTGGCCATTGAGAGGTTTTTATTCTCTATTTTGGTTAGACCAAGGTGTGACTAGGGTTGGCATTCTATTTTCATTTTCTATGTTTTGGATTTCTGTGTTGTTTGGCCGGGTGTGGTTCTCAATCAGAGGCAGCTGTCTATCGTTGTGTCTGATTGAGAACCATACTTAGGCAGCCTGTTTTCCCACTATGGATGTGGATGTGGGAGGATATCCTGGCTGGAAGGGATCACCTCCCATGGGAACAGGTGGAAGCAGTGAGGGAGTCACTGCAACGAAGCAAGCAAGAGAGGCATCCCCCCCCCCAAAAAAATTGGGAGGGGGCACACGGGGAGATTGGCGGAGTCAGGTTGTAGACCTGAGCCAACTCCCCGTGCTTACCGTGGGGAGAGAATGACTGGTCAAGCACAGTGGTATCCGGTTCTGCACAACCATGCCTTTGGTGCACAGCCACAGCCCGGTGCACTCTGTGTAAGCTCCCTGCAGTGGTCGTGCTAGAGTTGGCATTCAGCCAGGACGGATTGTGCCGGCTCAGCGTTCCTGGCTTCCGGTGCGTCTCTTCGGCCCAGGTTATCCTGCGCCAGCTCTACGCACAGTGTCTCCGGTTCGCCAGCAAAGCCCAGTGTAGCCTGTTCCAGCTCCCCGCACTTGCCGGGCTAAGGGGGGTATCCAGCCAGGACGAGTTATGCCAGCTCTGCGCTCCAGACCTCCGGTGAGCCATGGCCTGAAGCCTCCAGTGATGATCCATGGCCTGAAGCCTCCAGTGATGATCCATGGCCCGAAGCCTCCAGTGATGATCCATGGCACGAAGCCTCCAGTGATGATCCATGGCACAAAGCCTCCAGTGATGATCCATGGCCCGAAGCCTCCAGTTATGATCCATGGCACGAGGCCTCCAGTGATGATCCATGGCCCGGAGCCTCCAATGATGATCCATGGCCCAGAGCCTGCAGTGAGGATCCATGGCACGAAGCCTCCAGCGTTGATCCGCGTTCCGGAGCCTCCAGTGACGGTCTCCAGTCTGGTTCCTCCGGCGATGATCTGCGGCCCGGTTTCCTCCAGTGAAGGTCCATGCCCCAGGGCTGCCACCAAAGCGAAGGGATCTGCGGGCGGAGGGGGGTCTACGTTCCGCACCGGAGCCCTCCGCCGTGAAGAGATTCCCACCCGGACCCTCACCTTTAGAGTCAGGTTTTGCGGCCGGAGTCCGCACCTTTGTCCGCACCTCTGTCACACCCTGGCCATAGAGAGGCTTTTATTCTCTATTTTGGTTAGGCCAGGGTGTGACTAGGGTGGGCATTCTAGCTTCTTTATTTCTATGTTTTCTATTTCCTTGTTTTTTGCCGAGTGTGGTTCCCAATCAGAGGCAGCTGTTTATCGTTGTCTCTGATTGGGCATCACATATAAGTTGTCATTCTCCTTTTGGTGTTTGTGGGATCTTGTTTTTTGTTAGCTCTGCAGAACGTTATTCTTTTTGTTGTTTTTGTTTGGTGTTCTGAGTAATTAAAGAATCATGAACACTTACCACGCCGCACTTTGGTCTCCTTCTAACAAAGGACGTTACAAACAGCTTACCAAAAGCAGTGGTCTCATGGCACAACTAACCCTGGGTATGGGATACGTTGCGCATAGGGACATTGTAAGTTGAACCGCCTTGAGATATGGGAGTGTCCTGTGACAGTGGGTGATAGTGTTGGTAGGTTAAAGTTGAATTAATCAAATGGGGTTGTGGTAGATTGTATATCTTAAATGTATGCCTATAGATCTCTCTGCTCAATATAACTTACCCTTCCATTTCTTGACCCATTGTCTGGGACAGGGATGCTGTTTCGATGGTAATGTATTCAATCAATTCTAAGCACTGGAGGAGCTCCAGGAAGCATCAGACATTGATAAATGATTGACACAATGATAGCTGTAAAGCTATAATCATCAAAAACTCTCATTGCTCGGTGAACACAGCCGTAAACAAGGCTCACTCTCAGTTTCCTGTGGTTGCCTCGAGGCATGTCACAGGAAGTGATGTCACTTCCTGCTCCATCACATCAGTGTGGAAAGTAGAAGCTAGAAGCCCCCCAAATTTCTTCAGACCCACTTATGAGATGATACATGTGGGGCCATAAGCTTTAATTAGATAGACATGGTTGGTTTCCGAAGTGAAGTAAAATAACCTACATCTATCTCTTACCCAGTAACCACTGCAGCTAAACAAACAGTAGCGACCCACATACGATATGACACATGGGACCAGAAGCTTTTTTTTTTGTGACCAACTTTTTATTCTGTTACAGGTATAGAAACAATCAAATAAATACATATGAAGATAACCCGGACCTATTCTCCCCTCAGTCCCCATCCACCCCAAACCATTATTGGATGTTTCGCTAACATAGCTGACCTACATTGGCAACTCCTTTTTTTCTATATTTACAATGTGTATGTACAGTATCTTTCAAATCTTGGAATGTCCAAGACATTGGTAAGGGTACGGATTCCACATTTGGACGACTGTGGGGGTGCAAAAGGCCGCCTTCCAGATCAAAAGGCATTATTGTGAAACATTGGATTATGGGCATGCCATTTTGATTCCCAGTTACATTGTTTTTCAATTTTGCGGCAAATAGAGATTGTTCGAGCAATAATTGGATCAAAGCGCAGTTTACATTGTTTAAGGGACATATCAGTGAAGACCACCTCTTCCAGGGCAATAGGAGACATCATATTACATTGTTTAAGGATGTATCAGTGGAGACCACCTCTTCCAGGACAATAGGATACATTATATTACATTGTTTAAGGATGTATCAGTGGAGACCACCTCTTCCAGGACAATAGGAGACATTATATTACATTGTTTAAGGATGTATCAGTGGAGACCACCTCTTCCAGGACAATAGGAGACACCATGTTACATTGTTTAAGGGACATATCAGTGGAGACCACCTCTTCCAGGACAATAGGAGACATTATATTACATTGTTTAAGGATGTATCAGTGGAGACCACCTCTTCCAGGACAATAGGAGACATTATATTACATTGTTTAAGGGACATATCAGTGGAGACCACCTCTTCCAGGACAATAGGAGACATTATATTACATTGTTTAAGGATGTATCAGTGGAGACCACCTCTTCCAGGACAATAGGAGACATTATATTACATTGTTTAAGGATGTATCAGTGGAGACCACCTCTTCCAGGGCAATAGGAGACACCATGTTACATTGTTTAAGGGATATATCAGTGAAGACCACCTCTTCCAGGGCAATAGGAGACATTATATTACATTGTTTAAGGATGTATCAGTGAAGACCACCTCTTCCAGGGCAATAGGAGACACCATGTTACATTGTTTAAGGGACATATCAGTGAAGACCACCTCTTCCAGGACAATAGGAGACATTATATTACATTGTTTAAGGGACATATCAGTGAAGACCACCTCTTCCAGGACAATAGGAGACATTATATTACATTGTTTAAGGGACATGTCAGTGAAGACCACCTCTTCCAGGACAATAGGAGACATTATATTACATTGTTTAAGGGACATATCAGTGAAGACCACCTCTTCCAGGACAATAGGAGACACCATGTTACATTGTTTAAGGGATATATCAGTGAAGACCACCTCTTCCAGGGCAATAGGAGACATTATATTACATTGTTTAAGGGACATGTCAGTGAAGACCACCTCTTCCAGGACAATAGGAGACATTATATTACATTGTTTAAGGGACATATCAGTGAAGACCACCTCTTCCAGGGCAATAGGAGACATTATATTACATTGTTTAAGGGACATATCAGTGAAGACCACCTCTTCCAGGGCAATAGGATACATTATATTACATTGTTTAAGGGACATGTCAGTGAAGACCACCTCTTCCAGGGCAATAAGAGACATTATATTACATTGTTTAAGGGACATATCAGTGAAGACCACCTCTTCCAGGGCAATAGGAGACATTATATTACATTGTTTAAGGGACATATCAGTGAAGACCACCTCTTCCAGGGCAATAGGAGACATTATATTACATTGTTTAAGGGACATGTCAGTGAAGACCACCTCTTCCAGGACAATAGGAGACATTATATTACATTGTTTAAGGGACATATCAGTGAAGACCACCTCTTCCAGGACAATAGGAGACATTATATTACATTGTTTAAGGGACATATCAGTGAAGACCACCTCTTCCAGGGCAATAGGAGACATTATATTACATTGTTTAAGGGACATATCAGTGAAGACCACCTCTTCCAGGGCAATAGGAGACACCATGTTACATTGTTTAAGGGACATATCAGTGAAGACCACCTCTTCCAGGGCAATAGGAGACACCATGTTACATTGTTTAAGGGACATATCAGTGAAGACCACCTCTTCCAGGGCAATAGGAGACACCATGTTACATTGTTTAAGGGACATATCAGTGAAGACCACCTCTTCCAGGGCAATAGGAGACACCATGTTACATTGTTTAAGGGACATATCAGTGAAGACCACCTCTTCCAGGGCAATAGGAGACACCATGTTACATTGTTTAAGGGACATATCAGTGAAGACCACCTCTTCCAGGGCAATAGGAGACATTATATTACATTGTTTAAGGGACATATCAGTGAAGACCACCTCTTCCAGGGCAATAGGAGACACCATGTTACATTGTTTAAGGATGTATCAGTGGAGACCACCTCTTCCAGGGCAATAGGAGACATTATATTACATTGTTTAAGGGACATATCAGTGAAGACCACCTCTTCCAGGGCAATAGGAGACATTATATTACATTGTTTAAGGATGTATCAGTGGAGACCACCTCTTCCAGGACAATAGGAGACATTATATTACATTGTTTAAGGGACATATCAGTGAAGACCACCTCTTCCAGGGCAATAGGAGACACCATGTTACATTGTTTAAGGATGTATCAGTGGAGACCACCTCTTCCAGGGCAATAGGAGACATTATATTACATTGTTTAAGGAACATATCAGTGAAGACCACCTCTTCCAGGGCAATAGGAGACATTATATTACATTGTTTAAGGATGTATCAGTGGAGACCACCTCTTCCAGGACAATAGGAGACATTATATTACATTGTTTAAGGATGTATCAGTGGAGACCACCTCTTCCAGGGCAATAAGAGACATCATATTACATTGTTTAAGGATGTATCAGTGGAGACCACCTCTTCCAGGGCAATAGGAGACACCATGTTACATTGTTTAAGGGATATATCAGTGGAGACCACCTCTTCCAGGGTAATAGGAGACATCATATTTATCTCTATACTCAGCTAAGGGGCTGAACAATTAGGTCTAAACCCATTTAGGATGAGGCGAAATGCTAGTGCCTGGAAATACAATTTAAAGTTTGGTACGGACAGTCCTCCTACGCCTTTCCCTCTGGAAATGTCAGAGAGGCAGTAGGGCTGATTGGGTTGATACCTTTTATAACTTGATATGAAGCTGAATTTATTTATGATCTTCAATGTGTTTGGGAGCGATTGAGATACATTGTCTAGATATAGTAAAATATCACCTGCGTATTAATGAGATGAAGTGATCAGTAAATTTGGGTAATATTGGTGTTATGGCACCACAGGCCAAAAATTAGGTAAGGGGAAGTACAATAAATGAAATCTCTTATCCAGTAACCACTGCTGCTAAACATACTGCTGACCTACATTGTAAAGCAGCAACGACCAACATACGATATGATATATAGGACCACAGGCTTTAATTAGGTAAGGGGAAGTACAATAACCAAAATCTATTACCCAGCCTTACAGCAGGTTGGCATTTGTTGGGATGACTCATGTATTGGTGAGCTCTGCCAGGGAGTCACCACCTGGGACCACCACAAAGTAATAAAATCTGATTTTAAAAATAACCCTGACCTTAACAACACTGCTAACCTTATACCTTACCCTAACCACACTGCTAACCTTATACCTTACCCTAACCACACTGCTAACCTTATGCCTTAAACCTTATGCCTAACCTTAAATTAAGACTAATTTCATAAATATATATAGAATAATTGTGTACTTTACAGCTGGCCCATCTAGTGGAAATCGCTCAGATCTGCCTCCAGGGCAAGATTCCTTCCAATAAACGTCAAACTGAAGCCTAACCATTGTTGCTAAACACTGAGTGTTCCCTCAAATCGACGGTTAAAGGGATTGTGTGCACAAGTGTGTGTGTGTGTGTGTGTGTGTGTGTGTGTATGTGTGTGTGTGTGCCTGCATGCATGTGTGTGAATGTGTGTGTGTGTGTGTGCCTGCATGCGTGTGTGTGTGTGTGTGTGTGTGTGTGTGTGTGTGTGTGTGTGTGTGTGTGTGTGTGTGTGTGTGTGTGTGTCAACCAGAAGTGGGGACAGGATGTTGGGTGTAGGATGTTCCAAGTGTATCTGGTGTCCTTTGCAGCAGACACCTGTCCATCTCACCCACCAGAGTTCCTGTATGTGCCTTTGAAACCAGAGCGGTTTCAAGGCACACAGAGAGTGCTGATGCTGCTGTACTGTATGTGGAACAAGAAGAAGAGGTGAGATGTTCCCCACTCGGTGATGTCTCTGACTGTTTCTGTACATAATGTATAAATGCAAGCACAGCTCAGAGCAGCACAGAGGCTTAACGCATGCACGCCCACACAGCAGTCAGCTGTCTACACAAAAAGACAGCAGAAAAATATTCTGTGACTTGGTTTCTTTACTGTCACAAGGGCCTTTCATCCTGAAATAAATGGAAAGACACCACAGCACATCATTGCTGCTATTGTATTGCTCCAATGACAACCGTACAGACAACCTTACAGCCCAAAGACAACCGTACTGTGATGTCATCAGACTTCCTATTCTCAGACCCAAGTAAGTCTTGTAACTCAGGGTTATTAGAGTGAGAGAGACGGAATCAGACGGTTCTAAAATGTGTTTCTGGGGACAGCAGGAGCTCTGTGTATCCCTCGTCTCCCTCATCTCTTTCCCTGCTCTGTCTCCTGGTGCAGCACCATTCTGGTTCTACATCTGTTTACGTTGTCTTGACAACTCCTAGTGTTTGGCTATTTTGCATGTCAATGTCCGCAACAGAGTTGGCAAGGCAGCACAAACAGATCTGGGACCAGGTTGGTGCAAAACAATGGTGCTACCCATACTCAACCGGGGTTAAAGTGTGTTTACACAGCAGCCATGAACATGTAAACTGGTGAAATCACACCGACAGCTGAAGCTTTGTTTCCTATGATGCAGGACCAGAAACCAAATTCCACCTGGACCACTCAGGCCCATGCCCAGAGCATTTTTACCCCTCATAGCACAGTCTGGTTTGGTCTCCCATGTTCGGTTAGTCTGCGAAGGTTACATTACATTACGGGAAGGGCCAGACTAAGTGGGTTTAAATAGTCCTCCACACTACTTCCTCTGGGAACCTGTTAATGACATGAACCGGTCA
This sequence comes from Oncorhynchus mykiss, assembly GCF_057628025.1. NCBI lineage: Eukaryota > Metazoa > Chordata > Actinopteri > Salmoniformes > Salmonidae > Oncorhynchus > Oncorhynchus mykiss. The sequence goes on from NC_143046.1 coordinate 81,412,505, forward strand.
AAACAAACTACTGGAAAACAACAAGCTAGACTGTTATGAGGTTCATTAAACCCTCTTGCAACATGTTGTTGATTCTGTAGCTACTCTAAAGGTCACAGCGGCTCAGTATAACTCACTACTACTTGTTGTATATTGTACTGTATGTCACTTAATATTTCTTGAATGTTAACTAGGTTTGGCAGCAAACCTCGGGGTAAGCTGAAGGGAGCTGGGCAGAGGAGGATCTTGAATGGGTCTGAGGCTTGGGCTAACTAAAATGAAAATGTTAAGAAAATAATGTCCCAAATTATACCAACAAGCCTAGATAATTTCCTGTAGTGGTGCTTAAACTGAGCTATTTCTGACCTGGCTCTGTTTATTTCCATAGGAGAGTAGGAGGGGATGAATATGAGGGGGGAGGGAGGGAGGGAGGGAGGAGGAGGGGGGAGGTAGAGAAGAGGAGGGAAGAGGAGAGGATGGGGCGGAAGAGAAGAGGAGGGGGCTGTGTGTGGACATATAATCCTCTATGAAAAGTGATTTATTTATGAAGTCCAGTACAGAACTTCCCATTCCTGCTCTCCTCTCCCCTTACTCCCATGTCCTCCCTGCTCCCCTTCTGCCCTCTCCTCCATTCTCCCCCTGCTCCCTGCCCTGCTTCCAGCTCCTTTCCCTTCTCCTCTCACAGCTCCCCTCCTTGTTCCCCTTCCTCACTACCCCCCCCCCCCCCCCCCCCCAATAATCTGCTTCCAACCTCCCCACTACCCACTCCCAACTACTCCCTCCTCCTCCTTCCCCCTCCCCCTCACCCTCCTCCTCCTCCTTTCGTCTCTCCCCTCCTGAGAGCTATCCCAGCCCGCACTTCCAGAACTTGTTGGTTGATGTTTACAGGACTGGATTGGCCTTCTCCCATGGTGCAGGTTGCCTGCAGTGATATCTTATTTATACAAGGCCCGATATGAGAGAATAGAGAGGTTTATTTTGGTCTATTCCCCATAGATGGATCTGATTTCTCCCCGACCCGAGTCGTTTCCTACATACGTGCTGCTCTTCAGGTTGGAGAGCGTGCTGGACCCGTCGCCTGGCTACGCTCGGACAGAGTTTGTTGTTAATCAACATAGTTAAAAGGGCGGAGTGAATGAGTGGTCTCAGCCTTGACTCATAGAGTTAGATTTAGATTCAGGACAATGGAGTGACTTCAGTCACTTTACAGGAAGTTGAGTATTAGACTCATAAAAACAAGCACTGTTAATCTTCAGTTATTACGTATGTCTCTTATCTGGTGGTGGTGTGTTATTGGGTAATATAATCACTCTAGTAAAGACTATCAATCTGGAATGTATGGATTGGGATATGTACATAATGAGATTGTTTACAATATGGTTGTTGTTATTGACTGGATGTTGTAGACAGGGTTATTGGGTTGTTTTCTATTCTGAAATATGAGAAAAATCCCCAATTAAGTTTAGTCTTTTATCAAATGAATATAGTGAACATTTAGACAAGCAAAAATAAGTTACGAGTCTTAACATAAACTTTTCTTTCACACAGCCTGACTAAACATGTTAAATGATGGAGATAATACATTTCTAACACAACACAGGTCATATTAGAAGTTTTACTGTCACATCTGTCTTTTATAACCTCTCTTGTCATAATACATTTTTATTTTACTTTATTAGGCAAGTCAGTTGAGAACAAATCCTTATTTTCAATGACAGAGTAGGAACAGCGGGTTAACTGCCTTGTTCAGGGGCAGAACGACAGATTGAATCCCCAAGCTGACAAGGTAAACAATCTTGCAACCTTCCGGTTACTAGTCCAATGCTCTAACCACTAGGCTACCTGCCGCCCCATCTCAGTCTAGTGCTGACTCACAAACTTCAGGATGATGTCAGGTAGAATGAGGTGTAGGATATATGATGTCAGGGAGGATTAGGTGTATGATATATGATATCAGGGAGGATGAGGTGTAGGATATATGATGTCAGGGAAGATGAGGTGTAGGATATATGATGTTAGGGAGGATGAGGTGTAGGATATATGATGTCAGGTAGGATGAGGTGTAGGAATATGATGTCAGGTAGGATGAGGTGTAGGAATATGATGTCAGGTAGGATGAGGTGTAGGCATTCACACTGATTGTTCTATGCTCTCTCTCTCTCTCTTTCCCTCTCTCTCCCTCCCCCTCTCTCTTTGTCTCTGTTTCTCTCTCTCTCGCTCTCTGTTTCTCTCTCACTCTCTGTTTCTCTCTCTCTCTCTTTCCTTCCTTCCCTCTCTCTCTCTCTCTCTCTCTCTCTCTCTCTCTCTCTCTCTCAATCTCACTCTCTGAGGTTGTATGTGTGTGATTGTGTGTGTGCTTGAGTCTGTGCGTGTGCATTTGTGTATGTACACACTCTTGGAAAGTTGGGAAGAGGGGTTAGATGGTATCCTACCTATCATCCACATCTGGAGCAGAGCATCAACATATAGAGCAAAGCAGCAACATATGGAGCAGAGCATCAACATCTGGACCAGATCAACAACATCTGGACCAGAGCAGAGCATCAACATCTGGACCAGATCAACAACATCTGGACCAGAGCAGAGCATCAACATCTGTACCAGAGCATCAACATCTGGAGCAGAGCATCAACATCTGGACCAGATCAACAACATCTGGACCAGAGCAGAGCATCAACATCTGGACCAGAGCATCAACATCTGGTGTGGAGCATCAACATCTGGAGCAGAGCCTCAACATCTGGAGCAGAGCATCAACATCTGGAGCAGAGCATCAACATCTGGAGCAGAGCATCAACATCTGGAGCAGACCATCAACATCTGGACCAGAGCATCAACATCTGGACCAGAGCATCAACATCTAGACCAGAGCAGAGCATCAACATCTGAACCAGAGCAGAGCATCAACATCTAGACCAGAGCAGAGCATCAACATCTAGACCAGAGCAGAGCATCAACATCTAGACCAGAGCAGAGCATCAACATCTGGAGCGGAGCATCAACATCTGGAGCAGAGCATCAACATCTGGACCGGAGCATCAACATCTGGAGCGGAGCATCAACATCTGGAGCGGAGCATCAACATCTGGAGCGGAGCATCAACATCTGGAGCGGAGCATCAACATCTGGAGCAGAGCATCAACATCTGGAGCAGAGCATCAACATCTGGAGCAGAGCATCAACATCTGGAGCAGACTCTCTGATCCAATGATTTACAAGTCCTGAATGCCATCTCTGGCATGGCTTGCCATCTCTGGCATCTTTGGCCTGCCATCTCTGTTCTGATTCTCTCCTGGCCTGCCATCTCTATTCTGATTCTCCCCTGGCCTGCCATATCTGTTCTGATTCTCTCCTGGCATGCCATCTCTGTTCTGATTCTCCCCTGGCCTGCCATATCTGTTCTGATTCTCCCCTGGCCTGCCATATCTGTTCTGATTCTCTCCTGGCCTATCATCTCTGTTCTGATTCTCTCCTGGCCTGCCATCTCTGTTCTGATTCTCCCCTGGCCTGCCATATCTGTTCTGATTCTCTCCTGGCCTATCATCTCTGTTCTGATTCTCTCCTGGCCTATCATCTCTGTTCTGATTCTCTCCTGGCCTGCCATCTCTGTTCTGATTCTCCCCTGGCCTGCCATATCTGTTCTGATTCTCTCCTGGCATGCCATCTCTGTTCTGATTCTCCCCTGGCCTGCCATATCTGTTCTGATTCTCCCCTGGCCTGCCATATCTGTTCTGATTCTCTCCTGGCCTATCATCTCTGTTCTGATTCTCTCCTGGCCTGCCATCTCTGTTCTGATTCTCCCCTGGCCTGCCATATCTGTTCTGATTCTCTCCTGGCATGCCATCTCTGTTCTGATTCTCCCCTGGCCTGCCATATCTGTTCTGATTCTCCCCTGGCCTGCCATATCTGTTCTGATTCTCTCCTGGCCTATCATCTCTGTTCTGATTCTCTCCTGGCCTGCCATCTCTGTTCTGATTCTCCCCTGGCCTGCCATATCTGTTCTGATTCTCTCCTGGCCTATCATCTCTGTTCTGATTCTCTCCTGGCCTATCATCTCTGTTCTGATTCTCCCCTGGCCTATCATCTCTGTTCTGATTCTCCCCTGGCCTATCATCTCTGTTCTGATTCTCCTCTGGCCTACCATCTCTGTTCTGATTCTCCCCTGGCCTATCATCTCTGTTCTGATTCTCCCCTGGCCTATCATCTCTGTTCTGATTCTCCTCTGGCCTACCATCTCTGTTCTGATTCTCCCCTGGCCTATCATCTCTGTTCTGATTCTCCTCTGGCCTATCATCTCTGTTCTGATTCTCCTCTGGCCTATCATCTCTGTTCTGATTCTCCCCTGGCCTATCATCTCTGTTCTGATTCTCCCCTGGCCTATCATCTCTGTTCTGATTCTCCCCTGGCCTATCATCTCTGTTCTGATTCTCCTCTGGCCTTCAATATGAAATGTAACCACCAGAGTAGAAATTCAATGACATGTTCTATTTGTCCTGTGACATGCTAACAGACTAAACAGACAGTGACAGTGGTTATGTGATTGTAATGAATGGATGAATAACCCTTTTCCATCCTCCCACTAACACTGATTCCTCTGCTTTGCTTCACTGACAGCCCATAGCAACAGAACAACACAATGCAGAGATGTAAGTCGGAGTTAATAACAACCTTGAAATACTGTCATTACAGACCTTTCTGTCTGGTCTGATCCAGGGCTCGCAGACAGTCAGTCAGTCAATCAGTCATACTACAGGCTAGGACTGAGAGGGGTGGTGTAAGGTTCTGTTCGTTTATTGCCTTTTTCAGGAATCCTGCTCTTAGTTCAAAATAAATCCGACAAACCACACAAATTACCCATCAAGTGGACCTACGCTGGTTCACCTGGTTCCTGTCACCACACACACAGCCTGCTCATCCTAACACACACGCCACACACAAACACTGCTCATCCTAAAACACCACACACTGCTAATCCTAACACACCACACACTGCCAGCAGCATACCACCCTACATACATACCACTGCTGGCTTGCTTCTGAAGCTAAGCAGGGTTGGTACTGGTCAGTTCCTGGATGGGAGACCAGATGCTGCTGGAAGTGGTGTTGGATGGCCAGTAGGAGGCACTCTTTCCTCTGGTCTAAAAAAAATATCCCAATACCCCAGGGCAGTGATTGCCCTGTGTAGGGTGCCGTCTTTCGGATGGGAAGTAAAACGGGTGTCCTGACTCTCTGTGGTCACTGAAGATCCCATGGCACTTATCGTAAGAGTAGGGGTGTTAACCCCCGTGTCCTGGCTAAATTCCCAATCTGGCCCTCAAACCACGGTCACCTAATAATCCCCAGTTTACAATTGGCTCATTCATCCCTCTCCCCTGTAACTATTCCCCAGGTCATTGCTGTAAATGAGAACGTGTTCTCAGTCAATTTACCTGGTAAAATAACATATAAATAAAAAAACTGCTAATCCTAACACACCACACACTGCTAATCCTAACACACCACACACTGCTAATCCTAACACACCACACACTGCTAATCCTAACACACCACACACTGCTAATCCTAACACACCACACACTGCTAGTCCTAACACACCACACACTGCTAATCCTAACACACCACACACTGCTAATCCTAACACACCACACACTGCTAATCCTAACACACCACACACTGCTAATCCTAACACACCACACACTGCTAGTCCTAACACACCACACACTGCTAATCCTAACACACCACACACTGCTAATCCTAACACACCACACACTGCTAATCCTAAAACACCACACACTGCTAGTCCTAACACACCACACACTGCTAATCCTAACACACCACACACTGCCTATCCTAAAACACCACACACTGCTAATCATATCACACCACACACTGCTAGTCCTAACACACCACACAATGCTAATCCTAAAACACCACACACTGCTAATCCTAAAACACCACACACTGCTAATCCTAAAACACCACACACTGCTAATCCTAACACACCACACACTGCTAATCCTAACACACCACACACTGTTAATCCTAACACACACACTGCCTATCCTAAAACACCACACACTGCTAATCCTAAAACACCACACACTGCTACTCCTAACACACCACACACTGCTAATCCTAACACACCACACACTGCTAATCCTAACACACCACACACTGCTAATCCTAACACACCACACACTGCTAATCCTAAAACACCACACACTGCTAATCCTAACACACCACACACTGCTAATCCTAACACACCACACACTGCTAGTCCTAACACACCACACACTGCTAGTCCTAACACACCACACACTGCTAGTCCTAACACACCACACACTGCTAATCCTAACACACCACACACTGCTAATCCTAATACACCACACACTGCTAATCCTAACACACCACACACTGCTAATCCTAAAACACCACACACTGCTAATCCTAAAACACCACACACTGCTAATCCTAACACACCACACACTGCTAATCCTAACACACCACACACTGCTAATCCTAACACACCACACACTGCTAGTCATACCACACCACACACTGCTAGTCCTAACACACCACACACTGCTAATCCTAACACACCACACACTGCCTATCCTAAAACACCACACACTGCTAATCCTAAAACACCACACACTGCTAATCCTAACACACCACACACTGCTAATCCTAAAACACCACACACTGCTAATCCTAACACACCACACACTGCTAATCCTAACACACCACACACTGCTAATCCTAACACACCACACACTGCTAATCCTAACACACCACACACTGCTAATCCTAACACACCACACACTGCTAGTCCTAACACACCACACACTGCTAATCCTAACACACCACACACTGCTAATCCTAACACACCACACACTGCTAATCCTAACACACCACACACTGCTAATCCTAACACACCACACACTGCTAGTCCTAACACACCACACACTGCTAATCCTAACACACCACACACTGCTAATCCTAACACACCACACACTGCTAATCCTAAAACACCACACACTGCTAGTCCTAACACACCACACACTGCTAATCCTAACACACCACACACTGCCTATCCTAAAACACCACACACTGCTAATCATATCACACCACACACTGCTAGTCCTAACACACCACACAATGCTAATCCTAAAACACCACACACTGCTAATCCTAAAACACCACACACTGCTAATCCTAAAACACCACACACTGCTAATCCTAACACACCACACACTGCTAATCCTAACACACCACACACTGTTAATCCTAACACACACACTGCCTATCCTAAAACACCACACACTGCTAATCCTAAAACACCACACACTGCTACTCCTAACACACCACACACTGCTAATCCTAACACACCACACACTGCTAATCCTAACACACCACACACTGCTAATCCTAACACACCACACACTGCTAATCCTAAAACACCACACACTGCTAATCCTAACACACCACACACTGCTAATCCTAACACACCACACACTGCTAGTCCTAACACACCACACACTGCTAGTCCTAACACACCACACACTGCTAGTCCTAACACACCACACACTGCTAATCCTAACACACCACACACTGCTAATCCTAATACACCACACACTGCTAATCCTAACACACCACACACTGCTAATCCTAAAACACCACACACTGCTAATCCTAAAACACCACACACTGCTAATCCTAACACACCACACACTGCTAATCCTAACACACCACACACTGCTAATCCTAACACACCACACACTGCTAGTCATACCACACCACACACTGCTAGTCCTAACACACCACACACTGCTAATCCTAACACACCACACACTGCCTATCCTAAAACACCACACACTGCTAATCCTAAAACACCACACACTGCTAATCCTAACACACCACACACTGCTAATCCTAAAACACCACACACTGCTAATCCTAACACACCACACACTGCTAATCCTAACACACCACACACTGCTAATCCTAACACACCACACACTGCTAATCCTAACACACCACACACTGCTAATCCTAACACACCACACACTGCTAGTCCTAACACACCACACACTGCTAATCCTAACACACCACACACTGCTAATCCTAACACACCACACACTGCTAATCCTAACACACCACACACTGCTAATCCTAACACACCACACACTGCTAGTCCTAACACACCACACACTGCTAATCCTAACACACCACACACTGCTAATCCTAACACACCACACACTGCTAATCCTAACACACCACACACTGCTAATCCTAACACACCACACACTGCTAGTCCTAACACACCACACACTGCTAATCCTAACACACCACACACTGCTAATCCTAACACACCACACACTGCTAATCCTAAAACACCACACACTGCTAGTCCTAACACACCACACACTGCTAATCCTAACACACCACACACTGCCTATCCTAAAACACCACACACTGCTAATCATATCACACCACACACTGCTAGTCCTAACACACCACACAATGCTAATCCTAAAACACCACACACTGCTAATCCTAAAACACCACACACTGCTAATCCTAAAACACCACACACTGCTAATCCTAACACACCACACACTGCTAATCCTAACACACCACACACTGTTAATCCTAACACACACACTGCCTATCCTAAAACACCACACACTGCTAATCCTAAAACACCACACACTGCTACTCCTAACACACCACACACTGCTAATCCTAACACACCACACACTGCTAATCCTAACACACCACACACTGCTAATCCTAACACACCACACACTGCTAATCCTAAAACACCACACACTGCTAATCCTAACACACCACACACTGCTAATCCTAACACACCACACACTGCTAGTCCTAACACACCACACACTGCTAGTCCTAACACACCACACACTGCTAGTCCTAACACACCACACACTGCTAATCCTAACACACCACACACTGCTAATCCTAATACACCACACACTGCTAATCCTAACACACCACACACTGCTAATCCTAAAACACCACACACTGCTAATCCTAAAACACCACACACTGCTAATCCTAACACACCACACACTGCTAATCCTAACACACCACACACTGCTAATCCTAACACACCACACACTGCTAGTCATACCACACCACACACTGCTAGTCCTAACACACCACACACTGCTAATCCTAACACACCACACACTGCCTATCCTAAAACACCACACACTGCTAATCCTAAAACACCACACACTGCTAATCCTAACACACCACACACTGCTAATCCTAAAACACCACACACTGCTAATCCTAACACACCACACACTGCTAATCCTAACACACCACACACTGCTAATCCTAACACACCACACACTGCTAATCCTAACACACCACACACTGCTAATCCTAACACACCACACACTGCTAGTCCTAACACACCACACACTGCTAATCCTAACACACCACACACTGCTAATCCTAACACACCACACACTGCTAATCCTAACACACCACACACTGCTAATCCTAACACACCACACACTGCTAGTCCTAACACACCACACACTGCTAATCCTAACACACCACACACTGCTAATCCTAACACACCACACACTGCTAATCCTAAAACACCACACACTGCTAGTCCTAACACACCACACACTGCTAATCCTAACACACCACACACTGCCTATCCTAAAACACCACACACTGCTAATCATATCACACCACACACTGCTAGTCCTAACACACCACACAATGCTAATCCTAAAACACCACACACTGCTAATCCTAAAACACCACACACTGCTAATCCTAAAACACCACACACTGCTAATCCTAACACACCACACACTGCTAATCCTAACACACCACACACTGTTAATCCTAACACACACACTGCCTATCCTAAAACACCACACACTGCTAATCCTAAAACACCACACACTGCTACTCCTAACACACCACACACTGCTAATCCTAACACACCACACACTGCTAATCCTAACACACCACACACTGCTAATCCTAACACACCACACACTGCTAATCCTAAAACACCACACACTGCTAATCCTAACACACCACACACTGCTAATCCTAACACACCACACACTGCTAGTCCTAACACACCACACACTGCTAGTCCTAACACACCACACACTGCTAGTCCTAACACACCACACACTGCTAATCCTAACACACCACACACTGCTAATCCTAATACACCACACACTGCTAATCCTAACACACCACACACTGCTAATCCTAAAACACCACACACTGCTAATCCTAAAACACCACACACTGCTAATCCTAACACACCACACACTGCTAATCCTAACACACCACACACTGCTAATCCTAACACACCACACACTGCTAGTCATACCACACCACACACTGCTAGTCCTAACACACCACACACTGCTAATCCTAACACACCACACACTGCCTATCCTAAAACACCACACACTGCTAATCCTAAAACACCACACACTGCTAATCCTAACACACCACACACTGCTAATCCTAAAACACCACACACTGCTAATCCTAACACACCACACACTGCTAATCCTAACACACCACACACTGCTAATCCTAACACACCACACACTGCTAATCCTAACACACCACACACTGCTAATCCTAACACACCACACACTGCTAGTCCTAACACACCACACACTGCTAATCCTAACACACCACACACTGCTAATCCTAACACACCACACACTGCTAATCCTAACACACCACACACTGCTAATCCTAACACACCACACACTGCTAGTCCTAACACACCACACACTGCTAATCCTAACACACCACACACTGCTAATCCTAACACACCACACACTGCTAATCCTAAAACACCACACACTGCTAGTCCTAACACACCACACACTGCTAATCCTAACACACCACACACTGCCTATCCTAAAACACCACACACTGCTAATCATATCACACCACACACTGCTAGTCCTAACACACCACACAATGCTAATCCTAAAACACCACACACTGCTAATCCTAAAACACCACACACTGCTAATCCTAAAACACCACACACTGCTAATCCTAACACACCACACACTGCTAATCCTAACACACCACACACTGTTAATCCTAACACACACACTGCCTATCCTAAAACACCACACACTGCTAATCCTAAAACACCACACACTGCTACTCCTAACACACCACACACTGCTAATCCTAACACACCACACACTGCTAATCCTAACACACCACACACTGCTAATCCTAACACACCACACACTGCTAATCCTAAAACACCACACACTGCTAATCCTAACACACCACACACTGCTAATCCTAACACACCACACACTGCTAGTCCTAACACACCACACACTGCTAGTCCTAACACACCACACACTGCTAGTCCTAACACACCACACACTGCTAATCCTAACACACCACACACTGCTAATCCTAATACACCACACACTGCTAATCCTAACACACCACACACTGCTAATCCTAAAACACCACACACTGCTAATCCTAAAACACCACACACTGCTAATCCTAACACACCACACACTGCTAATCCTAACACACCACACACTGCTAATCCTAACACACCACACACTGCTAGTCATACCACACCACACACTGCTAGTCCTAACACACCACACACTGCTAATCCTAACACACCACACACTGCCTATCCTAAAACACCACACACTGCTAATCCTAAAACACCACACACTGCTAATCCTAACACACCACACACTGCTAATCCTAAAACACCACACACTGCTAATCCTAACACACCACACACTGCTAATCCTAACACACCACACACTGCTAATCCTAACACACCACACACTGCTAATCCTAACACACCACACACTGCTAATCCTAACACACCACACACTGCTAATCCTAAAACACCACACACTGCTAATCCTAACACACCACACACTGCTAATCCTAACACACCACACACTGCTAATCCTAACACACCACACACTGCTAATCCTAACACACCACACACTGCTAGTCATATCACACCACACACTGCTAGTCCTAACACACCATACACTACTAATCCTAACACACCATACACTGCTAGTCCTAACACAACACACACTGCTAGTCATAACACACCACACACTGCTAGTCCTAACACACCATACACTGCTAGTCCTAACACACCATACACTGCTAGCCCTAACACCATATACTGCTAGTCCTAACCCACCACACACTGCTAGTCATATCACACCATACACTGTTAGTCCTAACACACCATACACTGCTAGTCCTAACACACCATACACTGCTAGTCCTAACACACCATACACTGCTAGTCCTAACACCATACACTGCTAGTCCTAACCCACCACACACTGCTAGTCATATCACACCATACACTGCTAATCCTAAAACACCACACACTGCTAGTCCTAACACACCACACACTGCCAGTCATATCACACCACACACTGCTAGTCCTAACACACCATACACTGCTAATCCTAAAACACCACACACTGCTAATCCTAACACACCACACACTGCTAATCCTAACACACCATACACTGCTAGTCATATCACACCATACACTGCTAGTCCTAACACACCATACACTGCTAGTCCTAACACACCATACACTGCTAGTCCTAACACACCATACACTGCTAGTCCTAACACCACACACTGCTAGTCATATCACACCATACACTGCTAGTCCTAACACACCATACACTGCTAGTCCTAACACACCATACACTGCTAATCCTAACACACCACACACTGCTAGTCCTAACACACCACACACTGCTAGTCCTAACACACCACACACTGCTAATCCTAACACACCATACACTGCTAGTCCTAACACACCACACACTGCTAGTCCTAACACACCACACACTGCTAGTCCTAACACACCATACACTGCTAGTCCTAATACACCATACACTGCTAGTCCTAACACACCATACACTGCTAATCCTAACACACCATACACTGCTAGTCCTAACACACCACACACTGCTAGTCCTAACACACCACACACTGCTAGTCCTAACCCACCACACACTGCTAGTCCTAACACCATACACTGCTAGTCCTAACCCACCATACACTGCTAGTCCTAACCCACCACACACTGCTAGTCCTAACACCATACACTGCTAGTCCTAACCCACCACACACTGCTAGTCATAACACACTCATCTCTCCCTGAATGTGAAAGACTCCATGATGGAGAAACTTCTTGGATTTCACAATGCAGTTCCCCGTTCCATGCTATTTTAGCAGAGTTTTTTTTGCTCCAACAGCAGAAACCGACCCATCACCCGTGAGTCAGACTACATGTGGTTTTCAAGAGTGCAACAGTTTGCACCTTATGTTGCATATTAGTGTCCTCTTTAGCATGTTACGTGTGTGTGTGTGTGTGTTTGTGTGTACACCCTCCTCATCACACCCTCCCCATCACACCCTCCTCATCACACCCTCTACTCACTAACTCACTAGCTCACAAACTCAACTCCTGTCAATGTGATCCAGCTGGCCGTGTGTGTGCGCGCGCGTGCGCGTGCATTCAGGTCCAGTTTTGAATGTACATATAGTTAAACTTCTCTTACAAAGCCAGTATGGAAGATGTGTGGAAATGTATTGAGCTCCTTTGGACATGAATCAGGAGTAGTACTGGGGTGTTTGTAACATGTCAGGAGTAGTACTACTGGTGTTGGGAACATATCAGTAGTAGTACTGGTGGTGTTGGGAACATGTCAGGAGTAGTACTGGTAGTGTCATATCAAAGTAGTACTGGTGGTGTTGGGAAAATGTCAGGAGTAGTACTGGTAGTGTTGGGACATATCAGTAGTAGTACTGGTGGTGTTTGGAACATATCAGGAGTAGTACTGGTGGTGTTGGAAAAATGTCAGGAGTAGTACTGGTAGTGTTGGGAACATATCAGTAGTAGTACTGGTGGTGTTGGGACATATCAGGAGTAGTACTGGTGGTGTTGGGACATATCAGGAGTAGTACTGGTGGTGTTGGGAACATATCAGAAGTAGTACTGGTGGTGTTGGGAACATGTCAGGAGTAGTACTGGTGGTGTTGGGAACATATCAGGAGTAGTACTGGTGGTGTTGGGAACATGTCAGGAGTAGTACTGGTGGTGTTGGGAACATAACAGAAGTAGTACTGGTGGTGTTGGTAACATGTCAGGAGTAGTACTGGTGGTGTTGGGAACATATCAGGAGTAGTACTGGTGGTGTTGGGAACATGTCAGGAGTAGTACTGGTGGTGTTGGTAACATGTCAGGAGTAGTACTGGTGGTGTTGGGAACATGTCAGGAGTAGTACTGGTGGTGTTGGGAACATATCAGAAGTAGTACTGGTGGTGTTGGGAACATGTCAGGAGTAGTACTGGTGGTGTTGGGAACATGTCAGGAGTAGTACTGGTGGTGTTGGGAACATATCAGAAGTAGTACTGGTGGTGTTGGGAACATGTCAGGAGTAGTACTGGTGGTGTTGGGAACATGTCAGGAGTAGTACTGGTGGTGTTGGTAACATATCAGGAGTAGTACTGGTGGTGTTGGGAACATGTCAGGAGTAGTACTGGTGGTGTTGGGAACATATCAGGAGTAGTACTGGTGGTGTTGGGAACATATCAGTAGTAGTACTGGTGGTGTTGGTAACATATCAGGAGTAGTACTGGTGGTGTTGGGTACATATCAGTAGTAGTACTGGTGGTGTTGGGAACATATCAGGAGTAGTACTGGTGGTGTTGGGACATATCAGGAGTAGTACTGGTGGTGTTGGGAACATATCAGGAGTAGTACTGGTGGTGTTGGGACATATCAGTAGTAGTACTGGTGGTGTTGGTAACATATCAGGAGTAGTACTGGTGGTGTTGGGAACATATCAGAAGTAGTACTGGTGGTGTTGGTAACATATCAGGAGTAGTACTGGTGGTGTTGGGAACATGTCAGGAGTAGTACTGGTGGTGTTGGGAACATATCAGTAGTAGTACTGGTGGTGTTGGGAACATATCAGAAGTAGTACTGGTGGTGTTGGGAACATATCAGTAGTAGTACTGGTGGTGTTGGGAACATATCAGTAGTAGTACTGGTGGTGTTGGTAACATATCAGAAGTAGTACTGGTGGTGTTGGGAACATATCAGAAGTAGTACTGGTGGTGTTGGTAACATATCAGAAGTAGTACTGGTGGTGTTGGTAACATATCAGAAGTAGTACTGGTGGTGTTGGTAACATATCAGAAGTAGTACTGGTGGTGTTGGGAACATATCAGTATTAGTACTGGTGGTGTTGGGAACATATCAGGAGTAGTACTGGTGGTGTTGGGAACATATCAGAAGTAGTACTGGTGGTGTTGGGAACATATCAGAAGTAGTACTGGTGGTGTTGGTAACATATCAGGAGTAGTACTGGTGGTGTTGGGAACATGTCAGGAGTAGTACTGGTGGTGTTGGGAACATATCAGGAGTAGTACTGGTGGTGTTGGTAACATGTCAGGAGTAGTACTGGTGGTGTTTGGAACATGTCAGGAGTAGTACTGGTGGTGTTGGGAACATATCAGGAGTAGTACTGGTGGTGTTGGGAACATGTCAGGAGTAGTACTGGTGGTGTTTGGAACATATCAGGAGTAGTACTGGTGGTGTTGGGAACATGTCAGGAGTAGTACTGGTGGTGTTTGGAACATATCAGGAGTAGTACTGGTGGTGTTGGGAACATATCAGGAGTAGTACTGGTGGTGTTGGGAACATATCAGGAGTAGTACTGGTGGTGTTGGTAACATATCAGGAGTAGTACTAGTGGTGTTGGGAACATATCAGGAGTAGTACTGGTGGTGTTGGTAACATATCAGGAGTAGTACTGGTGGTGTTGGGAACATGTCAGGAGTAGTACTGGTGGTGTTTGGAACATATCAGGAGTAGTACTGGTGGTGTTGGTAACATATCAGGAGTAGTACTGGTGGTGTTGGGAACATGTCAGGAGTAGTACTGGTGGTGTTGGGAACATATCAGGAGAATTACTGGTGGTGTTGGGAACATATCAGGAGTAGTACTGGTGGTGTTGGGAACATATCAGAAGTAGTACTGGTGGTGGTGGTAACATGTCAGGAGTAGTACTGGTGGTGTTGGGAACATATCAGGAGTAGTACTGGTGGTGTTGGGAACGTATCAGAAGTAGTAATGGTGGTGTTGGTAACATGTCAGGAGTAGTACTGGTGGTGTTGGGAACATGTCAGGAGTAGTACTGGTGGTGTTGGGAACATATCAGTAGTAGTACTGGTGGTGTTGGGAACATATCAGTAGTAGTACTGGTGGTGTTGGTAACATATCAGAAGTAGTACTGGTGGTGTTGGGAACATATCAGAAGTAGTACTGGTGGTGTTGGTAACATATCAGAAGTAGTACTGGTGGTGTTGGTAACATATCAGAAGTAGTACTGGTGGTGTTGGGAACATATCAGTAGTAGTACTGGTGGTGTTGGGAACATATCAGAAGTAGTACTGGTGGTGTTGGGAACATATCAGAAGTAGTACTGGTGGTGTTGGGAACATATCAGTAGTAGTACTGGTGGTGTTGGGAACATAT
Organism: Oncorhynchus mykiss; assembly: GCF_057628025.1. Lineage (NCBI taxonomy): Eukaryota > Metazoa > Chordata > Actinopteri > Salmoniformes > Salmonidae > Oncorhynchus > Oncorhynchus mykiss. Next base: position 81,429,108 of record NC_143046.1, read on the forward strand.
CAGAAGTAGTACTGGTGGTGTTGGGAACATGTCCGGAGTAGTACTGGTGGTGTTGGGAACATATCAGGAGTAGTACTGGTGGTGTTGGTAACATATCAGGAGTAGTACTGGTGGTGTTTGGAACATGTCAGGAGTAGTACTGGTGTTGTTGGGAACATATCAGGAGTAGTACTGGTGGTGTTGGGAACATGTCAGGAGTAGTACTGGTGGTGTTTGGAACATATCAGGAGTAGTACTGGTGGTGTTGGGAACATGTCAGGAGTAGTACTGGTGGTGTTTGGAACATATCAGGAGTAGTACTGGTGGTGTTGGGAACATATCAGGAGTAGTACTGGTGGTGTTGGGAACATATCAGGAGTATTACTGGTGGTGTTGGTAACATATCAGGAGTAGTACTGGTGGTGTTGGGAACATATCAGGAGTAGTACTGGTGGTGTTGGTAACATATCAGGAGTAGTACTGGTGGTGTTGGGAACATGTCAGGAGTAGTACTGGTGGTGTTTGGAACATATCAGGAGTAGTACTGGTGGTGTTGGGAACATATCAGAAGTAGTACTGGTGGTGTTGGGAACATGTCAGGAGTAGTACTGGTGGTGTTGGGAACATATCAGGAGTAGTACTGGTGGTGTTGGGAACATGTCAGGAGTAGTACTGGTGGTGTTGGGAACATAACAGAAGTAGTACTGGTGGTGTTGGTAACATGTCAGGAGTAGTACTGGTGGTGTTGGGAACATATCAGGAGTAGTACTGGTGGTGTTGGGAACATGTCAGGAGTAGTACTGGTGGTGTTGGGAACATGTCAGGAGTAGTACTGGTGGTGTTGGTAACATATCAGGAGTAGTACTGGTGGTGTTGGGAACATGTCAGGAGTAGTACTGGTGGTGTTGGGAACATATCAGGAGTAGTACTGGTGGTGTTGGGAACATATCAGTAGTAGTACTGGTGGTGTTGGTAACATATCAGGAGTAGTACTGGTGGTGTTGGGAACATATCAGTAGTAGTACTGGTGGTGTTGGGAACATATCAGAAGTAGTACTGGTGGTGTTGGGAACATATCAGTAGTAGTACTGGTGGTGTTGGTAACATATCAGAAGTAGTACTGGTGGTGTTGGGAACATATCAGAAGTAGTACTGGTGGTGTTGGTAACATATCAGAAGTAGTACTGGTGGTGTTGGTAACATATCAGAAGTAGTACTGGTGGTGTTGGTAACATGTCAGGAGTAGTACTGGTGGTGTTGGGAACATGTCAGGAGTAGTACTGGTGGTGTTGGTAACATATCAGGAGTAGTACTGGTGGTGTTGGGAACATGTCAGGAGTAGTACTGGTGGTGTTGGGAACATATCAGGAGTAGTACTGGTGGTGTTGGGAACATGTCAGGAGTAGTACTGGTGGTGTTGGGAACATGTCAGGAGTAGTACTGGTGGTGTTGGTAACATATCAGGAGTAGTACTGGTGGTGTTGGGAACATGTCAGGAGTAGTACTGGTGGTGTTGGTAACATATCAGGACTAGTACTGGTGGTGTTGGGAACATATCAGTAGTAGTACTGGTGGTGTTGGGAACATATCAGGAGTAGTACTGGTGGTGTTGGGAACATATCAGGAGTAGTACTGGTGGTGTTGGGAACATATCAGGAGTAGTACTGGTGGTGTTGGGACATATCAGTAGTAGTACTGGTGGTGTTGGTAACATATCAGGAGTAGTACTGGTGGTGTTGGGAACATATCAGAAGTAGTACTGGTGGTGTTGGGAACATGTCAGGAGTAGTACTGGTGGTGTTGGTAACATGTCAGGAGTAGTACTGGTGGTGTTGGGAACATGTCAGGAGTAGTACTGGTGGTGTTGGGAACATATCAGAAGTAGTACTGGTGGTGTTGGGAACATGTCAGGAGTAGTACTGGTGGTGTTGGGAACATGTCAGGAGTAGTACTGGTGGTGTTGGTAACATATCAGGAGTAGTACTGGTGGTGTTGGGAACATGTCAGGAGTAGTACTGGTGGTGTTGGGAACATATCAGGAGTAGTACTGGTGGTGTTGGGAACATATCAGTAGTAGTACTGGTGGTGTTGGTAACATATCAGGAGTAGTACTGGTGGTGTTGGGTACATATCAGTAGTAGTACTGGTGGTGTTGGGAACATATCAGGAGTAGTACTGGTGGTGTTGGGACATATCAGGAGTAGTACTGGTGGTGTTGGGAACATATCAGGAGTAGTACTGGTGGTGTTGGGACATATCAGTAGTAGTACTGGTGGTGTTGGTAACATATCAGGAGTAGTACTGGTGGTGTTGGGAACATATCAGAAGTAGTACTGGTGGTGTTGGTAACATATCAGGAGTAGTACTGGTGGTGTTGGGAACATGTCAGGAGTAGTACTGGTGGTGTTGGGAACGTATCAGTAGTAGTACTGGTGGTGTTGGGAACATATCAGAAGTAGTACTGGTGGTGTTGGGAACATATCAGTAGTAGTACTGGTGGTGTTGGGAACATATCAGTAGTAGTACTGGTGGTGTTGGTAACATATCAGAAGTAGTACTGGTGGTGTTGGGAACATATCAGAAGTAGTACTGGTGGTGTTGGTAACATATCAGAAGTAGTACTGGTGGTGTTGGTAACATATCAGAAGTAGTACTGGTGGTGTTGGTAACATATCAGAAGTAGTACTGGTGGTGTTGGGAACATATCAGTATTAGTACTGGTGGTGTTGGGAACATATCAGGAGTAGTACTGGTGGTGTTGGGAACATATCAGAAGTAGTACTGGTGGTGTTGGGAACATATCAGAAGTAGTACTGGTGGTGTTGGTAACATATCAGGAGTAGTACTGGTGGTGTTGGGAACATGTCAGGAGTAGTACTGGTGGTGTTGGGAACATATCAGGAGTAGTACTGGTGGTGTTGGTAACATGTCAGGAGTAGTACTGGTGGTGTTTGGAACATGTCAGGAGTAGTACTGGTGGTGTTGGGAACATATCAGGAGTAGTACTGGTGGTGTTGGGAACATGTCAGGAGTAGTACTGGTGGTGTTTGGAACATATCAGGAGTAGTACTGGTGGTGTTGGGAACATGTCAGGAGTAGTACTGGTGGTGTTTGGAACATATCAGGAGTAGTACTGGTGGTGTTGGGAACATATCAGGAGTAGTACTGGTGGTGTTGGGAACATATCAGGAGTAGTACTGGTGGTGTTGGTAACATATCAGGAGTAGTACTAGTGGTGTTGGGAACATATCAGGAGTAGTACTGGTGGTGTTGGTAACATATCAGGAGTAGTACTGGTGGTGTTGGGAACATGTCAGGAGTAGTACTGGTGGTGTTTGGAACATATCAGGAGTAGTACTGGTGGTGTTGGTAACATATCAGGAGTAGTACTGGTGGTGTTGGGAACATGTCAGGAGTAGTACTGGTGGTGTTGGGAACATATCAGGAGAATTACTGGTGGTGTTGGGAACATATCAGGAGTAGTACTGGTGGTGTTGGGAACATATCAGAAGTAGTACTGGTGGTGGTGGTAACATGTCAGGAGTAGTACTGGTGGTGTTGGGAACATATCAGGAGTAGTACTGGTGGTGTTGGGAACGTATCAGAAGTAGTAATGGTGGTGTTGGTAACATGTCAGGAGTAGTACTGGTGGTGTTGGGAACATGTCAGGAGTAGTACTGGTGGTGTTGGGAACATATCAGTAGTAGTACTGGTGGTGTTGGGAACATATCAGTAGTAGTACTGGTGGTGTTGGTAACATATCAGAAGTAGTACTGGTGGTGTTGGGAACATATCAGAAGTAGTACTGGTGGTGTTGGTAACATATCAGAAGTAGTACTGGTGGTGTTGGTAACATATCAGAAGTAGTACTGGTGGTGTTGGGAACATATCAGAAGTAGTACTGGTGGTGTTGGGAACATATCAGAAGTAGTACTGGTGGTGTTGGGAACATATCAGTAGTAGTACTGGTGGTGTTGGGAACATATCAGAAGTAGTACTGGTGGTGTTGGGAACATGTCCGGAGTAGTACTGGTGGTGTTGGGAACATATCAGGAGTAGTACTGGTGGTGTTGGTAACATATCAGGAGTAGTACTGGTGGTGTTTGGAACATGTCAGGAGTAGTACTGGTGTTGTTGGGAACATATCAGGAGTAGTACTGGTGGTGTTGGGAACATGTCAGGAGTAGTACTGGTGGTGTTTGGAACATATCAGGAGTAGTACTGGTGGTGTTGGGAACATGTCAGGAGTAGTACTGGTGGTGTTTGGAACATATCAGGAGTAGTACTGGTGGTGTTGGGAACATATCAGGAGTAGTACTGGTGGTGTTGGGAACATATCAGGAGTATTACTGGTGGTGTTGGTAACATATCAGGAGTAGTACTGGTGGTGTTGGGAACATATCAGGAGTAGTACTGGTGGTGTTGGTAACATATCAGGAGTAGTACTGGTGGTGTTGGGAACATGTCAGGAGTAGTACTGGTGGTGTTTGGAACATATCAGGAGTAGTACTGGTGGTGTTGGTAACATATCAGGAGTAGTACTGGTGGTGTTGGGAACATATCAGGAGTAGTACTGGTGGTGTTGGGAACATATCAGGAGTATTACTGGTGGTGTTGGTAACATATCAGGAGTAGTACTGGTGGTGTTGGGAACATATCAGGAGTAGTACTGGTGGTGTTGGTAACATATCAGGAGTAGTACTGGTGGTGTTGGGAACATATCAGGAGTAGTACTGGTGGTGTTGGTAACATATCAGGAGTAGTACTGGTGGTGTTGGGAACATGTCAGGAGTAGTACTGGTGGTGTTTGGAACATATCAGGAGTAGTACTGGTGGTGTTGGTAACATATCAGGAGTAGTACTGGTGGTGTTGGGAACATGTCAGGAGTAGTACTGGTGGTGTTGGGAACATGTCAGGAGTAGTACTGGTGTGGCGGTGTACATGGATGCTGTTTACTCTGATAGTCGTTGTGCTTGGGTTGACTATGTCAGAGACTGACTTTCTAAGGGTAGCTCATGAGGAGATTTACTGCAGAAGACACGTCTCTTTTGTGATGTTCTCTTATTGAGCGCAGCACTCTGGTCTTGTGGGGAAGCAGATCTTAATGTACTGGAGAGTTAACTGCAGGGCACTACTTGTTTCCTCTTGTGGGGAAAATCGGTCTATTTTTGGCAATGGATCGACCCTTACACCCACCCACCCCCTTCTGCACTGCTTTCCTGAGAATATGCTGAAAATTCCAACATGGTTGGCTAAAAATGGGGTGGTAAGTGTATTTGTAGAAGGGAGAGGGAGGAGGGGAGGAAAGAGAGAGGAGGGAGGGGAGGAGAGAGAGAGAAGGGAGAGGGAGGAGGGGAGGAGAGAGAGAGAAAAAGGAGAGGGAGGAGGGGTGAGGAGGCCTATGTGCTGCTGAATGAGGGACAGCTCTTCTGTCACTCCTCATGAACCACTCACAGACCAGCCCTGCATGCACACTCACAGACCAGCCCTACGTCCCCAATAACAGACCAACCCTACGTGCACACACACAGACCAGCCCTACGTGCACACTCACAGACCAGCCCTACCTGCACACTCAGTGTAGAATCAGTGTGGTGTTACAGAGAAAAGCTGTCAGAGAATCATTCGCTCAATAGGACTGGTCTGTGAGTGTGCACGTAGGTCTGGTCTGTGAGTGTGCACGTAGGTCTGGTCTGTGAGTGTGCACGTAGGGCTGGTCTGTGAGTGTGCACGTAGGTCTGGTCTGTGAGTTTACACGTAGGGCTGGTCTGTGAGTGTGCCCGTAGGGCTGGTCTGTGAGTCTGCCCGTAGGGCTGGTCTGTGAGTGTACACGTAGGGCTGGTCTGTGAGTGTGCATGTAGGGCTGGTAGGTGAGTGTGCATGTAGGGCTGGTCTGTGAGTGTGCCCGTAGGGCTGGTCTGTGAGTGTGCCCGTAGGGCTGGTCTGTGAGTGTGCATGTAGGGCTGGTCTGTGAGTTTACACGTAGGGCTGGTCTGTGAGTTTACATGTAGGGCTGGTCTGTGAGTGTGCATGTAGGGCTGGTCTGTGAGTTTACACGTAGGGCTGGTCTGTGAGTTTACACGTAGGGCTGGTCTGTGAGTGTGCATGTAGGGCTGGTCTGTGAGTTTACACGTAGGGCTGGTCTGTGAGTGTGCATGTAGGGCTGTTCTGTGAGTTTACACGTAGGGCTGGTCTGTGAGTGTGCATGTAAGGCTGGTAGGTGAGTGTGCCCGTAGGGCTGGTCTGTGAGTGTGCATGTAGGGCTGGTCTGTGAGTGTGCATGTAGGGCTGGTCTGTGAGTGTGCATGTAGGGCTGGTCTGTGAGTGTGCCCGTAGGGCTGGTCTGTGAGTGTGCACGTAGGGCTGGTCCTTGAGTGTGCATGTAGGACTGGTCTGTGAGTGTGCCCGTAGGGCTGGTCTGTGAGTGTGCATGTAGGGCTGGTCTGTGAGTGTGCATGTAGGGCTGGTCTGTGAGTGTGCCCGTAGGGCTGGTCTGTGAGTGTGCCCGTAGGGCTGGTCTGTGAGTGTGCCCGTAGGGCTGGTCTGTGAGTGTGCCCGTAGGGCTGGTCTGTGAGTGTGCATATAGGGCTGGTCTGTGAGTGTGCCCGTAGGGCTGGTCTGTGAGTGTGCATGTAGGGCTGGTCTGTGAGTGTGCAGGTCTGTGAGTGTGCCCGTAGGGCTGGTCTGTGAGTGTGCCCGTAGGGCTGGTCTGTGAGTGTGCCCGTAGGGCTGGTCTGTGAGTGTGCCCGTAGGGCTGGTCTGTGAGTGTGCCCGTAGGGCTGGTCTGTGAGTGTGCATGTAGGGCTGGTCTGTGAGTGTGCCCGTAGGGCTGGTCTGTGAGTGTGCCCGTAGGGCTTGTCTGTGAGTGTGCCCGTAGGGCTGGTCTGTGAGTGTGCCCGTAGGGCTGGTCTGTGAGTGTGCCCGTAGGGCTGGTCTGTGAGTGTGCATGTAGGGCTGGTCTGTGAGTGTGCCCGTAGGGCTGGTCTGTGAGTGTGCACGTAGGGCTGGTCTGTGAGTGTGCACGTAGGGCTGGTCTGTGAGTGTGCCCGTAGGGCTGGTCTGTGAGTGTGCCCGTAGGGCTGGTCTGTGAGTGTGCCCGTAGGGCTGGTCTGTGAGTGTGCCCGTAGGGCTGGTCTGTGAGCGTGCCCGTAGGGCTGGTCTGTGAGTGTGCCCGTAGGGCTGGTCTGTGAGTGTGCCCGTCACACAGGGTGAAAAGGGGCTGAAGGTGCAGTGTACTGCCATGAACATTTAGAAAACCACTACTGTCGGTAAATACTGAAAAGAGTCTAAGGATAAAACCACAAGATAAACATTGAGACGAGTCAAGGTTGAGTGAGGGAAGGTCATTCATGTTTAGTTGAACTTGGGCTGTGGAAACGTCCAGCTATGTATGTGAATTTGCTGGTGCAGGAAAGCATCCTTCTCTCCAATAGGATCATGTATCCTACGTCTAGGTTAACATGCACTGCCAACTACTGTTGACTGTGTGCTACTGCAACACAATACATATTTGAGATGGAGAATGGGGACTGATTTTTCATTGCAGGTTAAAGTATAATACAAAAAATGGTCTTCTGAGTCTCCTCGGACATAACTGTACTGTACTGTACAGTACTGCATTACCCGCTTCCACCACCCTCTCTCTTTCCCCCAATGAATCACCCCCCCCCCCTACGGGCTTTCAGTTGGCCAGCAGGGAGGTCAGCCCCCCCTCACCCTCCAGTCACTCCCAGCTACAGCTACAGCTTCCATTGTACTGCCTCACAATGGAACAGAGTCTTTAATCTTCGAGGGGTGCACTCCTCCTCCTCTTTCCCCTCCTCTCTTCTCATCTTTTTCCTTGTGTTTTTCAGATTAAGCCTTGACCTTCCATTCACCGCAGCAGAGAGGAGGAAAGGAGAGAAAGTAAGGAAATAAATGAAACTATAATGAATTGGAGTGAGGGATGGAGAGAGAGAGTGATGAAGGGAGAGAGAGGGAGGGAGGGAGCGAGAGAGAGAGTGATGAAGGGAGGGAGCGAGAGCGAGTGATGAAGGGAGGGAGCGAGAGAGAGTGATGAAGGGAGGGAGAGGGAGAGAGTGACGAAGAGATGGAGAGAAAGAGAGAGTGACGAAGGGAGAGAGAGAGAGAGAGATGAACGGAGGGAGGGAGAAAGAGAGTGATGAAGGGAGGGGGAGAGAGAGTGATGAAGGGAGGGAGAGAGAGTGATGAAGGGAGGGAGAGAGAGAGAGTGACAAAGAGAGGGTGAGGGCTGTTGTTCTCTGTCTTCAGTTATTAAAGGGCCTGGAGACATATCTATCCAATGCATATTGTTTTTGTCTAATTGACAAAAATTGCTCTCCCCCAAATGTCTTATTTGGTACATAGTGGTAGCATGGTTTAGGGTAAGGGTGAGGATAAGGGTGAGGCTAAGAATGGGGAGGGTAGGGTAAGGATGTTGGGAGCTTCAGTATCTGGGACAAGGACAACTATAGCTCTTCTGTGTTACTGTAGCCCCATTGAGGTGTTGTGAATTTTGGGGATTGTAACCTAACCCAATGTACTGTAGCCCCATTGAGGTATTGTGGATTTTAGGGGTCATAACCTAAACCCATGCAGCCATGGTACAGCAGAGCAAGTACCACCCCAGTACTCTACCACCTCAGTACTCTACCCCCCCAGAGTACTCTACCACCTCAGTACTCTACCACCCCAGTACTCTACCACCCCAGTACTCTACCTGACCCAGTACTCTACCGCCCCAGTATCCTACCACCTCAGTTCTCTACCACCTCAGTACTCTAACTGACCCAGTGTATTGTCTCTCCCTCCTGGCCCTCTGCTATTACCTGACCCAGTGTATTGTCTCTCCCTCCTGGCCCTCTGCTAATACCTGACCCAGTGTATTGTCTCTCCCTCCTGGCCCTCTGCTAATACCTGACCCAGTGTATTGTCTCTCCCTTCTGGCCCTCTGCTAATACCTGACCCAGTGTTTTGTCTCTCCCTTCTGGCCCTCTGCTAAGACCTGACCCAGTGTATTGTCTCTCCCTCCTGGCCCTCTGCTATTACCTGACCCAGTGTATTGTCTCTCCCTTCTGTCCCTCTGCTAACACCTGAAGATGTATTCCACCTGCGCACTGATCTGTTATTTTCCTCTCCTTAATTTCTTCTTTCTCCTCTCCTCTCTTTTCTTCTCTTTCTCCCCTCCTCTATTTTCTTCTCTTTCTCCCCTCCTCTATTTTCTTCTCTTTCTCCCCTCCTCTCTTTTCTTTTCTTCTCTTTTTCCCCTCCTCTCTTTTCTTCTCTATCTCCCCTCCTCTCTTTTCTTTTCTTCTCTTTCTCCCACTCTCTTTTCTTCTCTCCCCCTCTCTTTTCTTCTCTCCCTCCTCTCTTTTCCTCTCTTTCTCCCCTCCTCTCTTTTCTTCCCTATCTCCACCTCTCTTTTCTTCTCTTTCTCCCCTCTCTTTTCTTATTTTCTCTCCCCCTCTCTTTCCTTCTCTTTCTCTGCCCCTCTCTTTTCCTCTCTTTCTCTCCCCCTCTCTTTTCTTCTCTTTCTCTCCCCCTCTCTTTTCTTCTCTTTCTCCCCCTCTATTTTCTTCTCTTTCTCCCCCTCTCTTTTCTTCTCTTTCTCCCCCTCTCTTTTCTTCTCTTTCTCCCCCTCTCTTTTCTTCTCTTTCTCCCCTCCTCTCTTTTATTCTCTTTCTCCCCCTCTCTTTTCTTCTCTTTCTCCCCTCCTCTCTTTTCTTCTCTTTCTTTTCTCTCTTTCTTCTTCTCTTTCTCCATCCTCTCTTTTCTTATATTTCTCCCCCTCTCTTTTCTTCTCTTTCTCCCCTCCTCTCTTTTCTTCTCTTTCTCCCCCTCTTTTCTTCTCTCCCTCCTCTCGTTTCTTCTCTTTCTCCCCTCCTCTCTTTTCTTCCCTTTCTCCACCTCTCTTTTCTTCTCTCTCCCTCTCTCTTTTCTTCTCTTTCTCCCTCTCTCTTTTCTTCTCTTCTCTTTCTTTCTCTTCTCTTCTCTTTCTTTCTTTCTTCTCTTCTTTTTTTATTCTGTGCCCAGACTGTAAATATTTACCATGTGCTGGTATTGAGAGTTGTTGTGCTAGTAACTGGATAGAGTACAGAGAGGGAGGGGCAGTGATTGGATATATTACAGAGAGGGAGGGGCAGTGAATGACCATATGGCTCCCATAATGGGAGAGAACACAGAACACACACAAACACACACATCCGCTGTACACACACTGGCTATATGATCGTATTCTTGCTTTACCCAGTGATAGACCCACTTGTGCTACTCTAGCCTTTGGCCACTTCAAACTTTCCAGAGACACATCAGCGTGGACTCAGGGGCCTCGACCATATGTTAGTGATGTGTTTCCTGTTAAGACTATTGTGCATTTACCAGACGCTCCGACTGAAACAGGATAACATGGACAATTGGCTCCTCATGCTTCATCCTGGCCGACCCAGCTCCCTCTCACCCTTAACTTCCTGTCTCAATGTGAACTCTGGCTCTAGCATGTCCTTCATAGGTTAGTTTCACAACTGTGAAACCTTCTGTATGTCAGTGTGTGTGTGTGTCAGCGTGTGTGTGTGTCAGTGTGTGTGTGTGTTTGGCTTCAATATTCTTGGGACCAGAAGTCCTCACAACAGTAGTTAAATCGAGTACAGGCTTAACTGAATGAACAACAGAGACAGAATGCAATATGGAATATTACTAAATAGTTTGGGGCATGACCTCATCTATGAGAAATGCTCCGGGGAGCCAGATGCTGATGACAGGTTGCCGGGCAGCTGGCATCAACCTGGCTACTATGCCCGTAGAATAGGAAACAAAGTTACTTATTTCATGCTTTCTTGATGAAGTTAAATGAGCATTCAGAGCAGCCTTTCTGATTGACCTTACAGAAACTACATTAAAGCAGGTACAAGTGGGGACATTTTGCCAGCCCCCAAAAGTGCAAAGACTATTTTAGGCTTAGGCGTCAGGTTTAGGGTTAGGTTTAGAATTAGGGTTAGCGGTTAGGTTTAGTCTTAGGAATTAGGGTTAGGTTTAGGGTTATGGTTAGCTTTAGGGGTTAGCTTTAGGGGTTTTGGTCCCCACAATGATAATAAAGCAAACATACAATATCAGTCAAAAGTGTGGACACCTCCTCATTCAAGGGTTTTTCTTTATTTTACCATGTTCTACATTCTAAAAAAATAGTGAAGAAATCAAAACTATGAAATAACATGTGGAATCATGTAGTAACCAATATATTTTAGATGTTATATTCTTCAAAGTAGCCACCCTTTGCCTTGATGACAGCTTTGCACACTCTTGGCATTCTCTCAACTAGCATCACCTGGAATGCTTTTCCAACAGTCTTGAAGGAGTTCCCACATATGCTGAGCACTCGTTGGCTGCTTTCATTCACTCTTCAGTCCAACTCATCCCTAATCATCTCAATTGGGTTGAGATCGGGTGATTGTGGAGGCCAAGTTATCTGATGCAGCACTCCATCACTATCCTTCTTGGTCAAATAGCCCTTACACAGCCTGGGAGTGTGTTGAGTCATTGTCATGTTGAAAAACAAATGATAGTCCCACTAAGCCCAAACCAGATGTGATGGCGTACAGCTGCAGAATTCTGTGGTAGCCATGCTGGTTAGGTGCTCCTTGAATTCTAAATAAATCACTGACTGTGTCACCAGCAAAGCACCCCCACACATCACACCTCCTCCTCCATGCTTCACTGTGGGAAACACACATGCAGAGATCATCCAGTCACCTACTCTGCGTCTCACAAAGACACAGTGGTTGGGACCAAAAATCTCAAATTTGCACTCATCAGACCAAAGGGCAGATTTCCACTGGTCTGATGTCCATTGCTCGTGTTTCTTGGCCCAAGCAAATATCTTCTTATTATTGGTGTCCTTTAATAGTGGTTTCTTTGCAGCAATTCAACCACGAAGGCCTGATTCGCATAGTCTCCTCTGAACAGTTCATGTTGAGATGTGTCTGAACTCTGTGAAGCATTTATTTGGGCTGCAATTTCTGAGGCTGGTAACTCTAATGAACGTATCCTCTGCAGCAGAGGTAACTCTGGGTCTTCCATTCCTGTGGCGGTCCTCATGAGAGCCAGTTTCATCATAGCGCTTGATGGTTTTTGCGACTGCACTTGAAGAAACTTTCAAAGTTCTTGAAATTGTCCCTATTGATTGACCTTCATGTCTTAAAGTAATGATGGACTGTCGTTTCTCTTTGCTTATTTGAGCTGTTCATGCCATAATATAGACTTGGTCTTTTACCAAATAGGGCTATCTTCCGTATACCACCACTACCATGTCACAACACAACGAATTGGCTCAAACATTACGCATTAAGAAGGAAATCAATTCCAGAAATGAACTTTTAACAAGGCACACCTGTTAATTGAAATGCATTCCAGGTCATGAAGCTGGTTGAGAGAATGTGAAGAGTGTGCAAAGCTGTCATCAAGGCAAAGGGTGGCTATTTTGAATAACTGGTTACTACATGAAAACATATGTGCTATTTCATAGTTTTGATGTCTTCACTACTATTCCACAGTATAGAAAATAGTAAAAATAAAGAAAATCCATGGAATGAGTAGGTGTGTCCAAACCTTTGACTGGTACTGTACATGTGTGTTTGGTTTGTTGGTACTTCTATCCTTGTGGGGAACTAAAATGCCCTGAAGATCCCACTAGAATAGTACAACAAGGAAGATGTATTTCCCCCAACCCCATGAGGACAAAGGCTAATTTAAGCTCAGATGTTTAGGGTTACAGTTAGGGTTAGAGTAAGGGTAAGGGGTTTGCGGTTAGGTTAAGGTTTAGGTTTAGGGTTTTGGTTAGGGTTACGGGTTTAGGTTTAGGGTTTTGGTTAGGGTTACGGGTTTAGGTTGGGTAAGGGTTAGAGTAAGGGTAAGGGGTTCGCGGTTAGGTTAAGGTTTAGGTTTTGGTTAGGGTTACGGGTTTAGGTTTAGGGTTTTGGTTAGGGTTACGGGTTTAGGTTGGGTAAGGGTTAGAGTAAGGGTAAGGGGTTTGCGGTTAGGTTAAGGTTTAGGTTTAGGGTTTTGGTTAGGGTTACGGGTTTAGGTTGGGTAAGGGTTAGAGGGAAGTTTAGTGAAAATAGGATTTTGAATGGAAATCAATGTTAGGTCCCGACGAGGATGTAAGAACAAAACACACATACACACATGCATGTTTTGTGTGTGTGTGTGTGTGTGTGTGTGTACATGTTGAGTGAGCTCACAGCACAGTGCCTTGATTGAAGACAGATGACATCAGCAACACATGCACTCTCTCTCACTCTCTCTCTCACTCACTCACTCACTCACTCACTCACTCACTCACTCACTCACTCACACACACACAACGCTTACTCTTCTCATAGATTGGGGTTGTAATGGTAAATTGGGGCTTCTCAGGTTTCAGTGGTAGAGGGTTATGGGTAGATAGGGGCTTCTCTGGTTTCAGTGGTAGAGGGTTAGGGGTAGATAGGGGCTTCTCTGGTTTCAGTGGTAGAGGGTTAGGGGTAGATAAGGGTTTCTCTGGTTTTAATGGTAAAGGGTTAGGAGTAGATAAGGGTTTCTCTGGTTTTAATGGTAAAGGGTTAGGGGTAGATAGGGGTTTCTCTGGTTTTAATGGTAAAGGGTTAGGGGTAGATAGGGGTTTCTCTGGTTTTAATGGTAAAGGGTTAGGAGTAGATAAGGGTTTCTCTGGTTTTAACGGTAAAGGGTTAGGGGTAGATAGGGGTTTCTCTGGTTTTAATGGTAAAGGGTTAGGGGTAGATAGGGGTTTTAATGGTAAAGGGTTAGGGATAGATAGGGGTTTCTCTGGTTTTAATGGTAAAGGGTTAGGGGTAGATAGGGGTTTCTCTGGTTTTAATGGTAAAGGGTTAGGGGTAGATAGGGGTTTTAATGGTAAAGGGTTAGGAGTAGATAAGGGTTTCTCTGGTTTTAATGGTAAAGGGTTAGGGGTAGATAGGGGTTTTAATGGTAAAGGGTTAGGAGTAGATAAGGGTTTCTCTGGTTTTAATGGTAAAGGGTTAGGGGTAGATAGGGGTTTCTCTGGTTTTAATGGTAAAGGGTTAGGGGTAGATAGGGGTTTCTCTGGTTTTAATGGTAAAGGGTTAGGGGTAGATAGGGGTTTCTCTGGTTTTAATGGTAAAGGGTTAGGGGTAAATAGGGGTTTCTCTGGTTTTAATGGTAAAGGGTTAGGGATAGATAGGGGTTTCTCTGGTTTTAATGGTAAAGGGTTAGGGGTAGATAAGGGTTTCTCTGGTTTTAATGGTAAAGGGTTAGGGGTAGATAGGGGTTTCTCTAGTTTTAATGGTAAAGGGTTAGGGGTAGATAGGGGTTTCTCTGGTTTTAATGGTAAAGGGTTAGGGATAGATACGGGTTTTAATGGTAAAGGGTTAGGGGTAGATACGGGTTTTAATGGTAAAGGGTTAGGGGTAGATAAGGGTTTCTCTGGTTTTAATGGTAAAGGGTTAGGGGTAAATAGGGGTTTCTCTGGTTTTAATGGTAAAGGGTTAGGGGTAGATAAGGGTTTCTCTGGTTTTAATGGTAAAGGGTTAGGGGTAGATACGGGTTTTAATGGTAAAGGGTTAGGGATAGATAGGGGTTTCTCTGGTTTTAATGGTAAAGGGTTAGGGATAGATACGGGTTTTAATGGTAAAGGGTTAGGGGTAGATAGGGGTTTTAATGGTAAAGGGTTAGGGGTAGATAGGGGTTTCTCTGGTTTTAATGGTAAAGGGTTAGGGGTAGATAGGGGTTTCTCTGGTTTTAATGGTAAAGGGTTAGGAGTAGATAAGGGTTTCTCTGGTTTTAATGGTAAAGGGTTAGGGGTAAATAGGGTCTTTCTGTGTCTCATTGTCTCGTTACTTCTAAATGTTCTACTGAGACACCTGATACTGAGGCCCATTTGTCAGCCATGTTTATGTCTGGGGTGCAGAGTGGTGTCTGTGAAGGCTGCTCCCCTCTCCACCCTCCCTTCTGTCCCCTCCACAGCCCCCTGTGTTGTGGGTGCGGTGAGTGACAGGGCTCTGAGAAATCTGTTGGTTGATACATGTAAAGGAGTCTTGAGATGGAGGGAGGAGAGGAGTAGGGTGTCTCTAAACCTTATATACTCATGGAAACTGAGAAATCTGTTGGTTGATACATGTAAAGGAGTCTTGAGATGGAGGGAGGAGAGGAGTAGGGTGTCTCTAAACCTTATATACTCATGGAAACTGCCTCCTGCAGAGGCAACAAGATCTCATAGTTTCCCCCTCTGGAAAAATGTTTGATTATGGGATGAATGTCTATTTTTGACGCATTAATTCCATGTGGTTAAGGTTAGGGCTATGGTTTGGGGACGCCTTTTAAACAAAAACAAAAATAATTTAAAAAAGGACTCGCTACTACCATCAAGTATCATCAAGTAGTCTCAACGGCTTGCTACAGCATTGTGAACTGAGGTGACACAGAGGTCTGAGAATTGGTTTAGATGTTATTGTTGAGAGTGCAGACGAAGGTGTAGTTCTATCCTCGTTCTCAGTCTGTTTCTAGGTATCGGGCCGGGAGAGGATACAGAAGGCCTTGGTATGTCTGGCGATAACACACACGCTATTTTCTTCAATTCATTTGTATTCAAAATGTACCTTTACTTGAATTCCTATTATTGTCACATTGGGAGTTGAACCTGCATGTAAGCATGTCATTGTACTGTGTACACCATGTGTATCCAATGCAAATGACAAATAGCACTTGACTTGACTTGACTTGACTTGTCTTACAGATTCAAACAGATGCTCTTACAAGATGCTTGACACGTGAACACACTGCACACTCTGTAGTGGATACACCCACACACACACAGGTCAGGGTGTGACGAGGGTGGTTTGTGTAGTTTTTGTATTGTCTAGGGTTTTTTGTAAGTCTAGGTGTTTGTATGTCTATGGTTGCTGAATTGGTCCTCAATCAGAGGCAGCTGTTTATCGTTGTCTCTGATTGGGGACCATGTTTAGGTAGCTATATTCCTTGGATAGTTTGTGGGTTGTTATTCTATGTTTAGTTGCCAGTTCTTCTCATATTAGCGGCGCGTTTTGTTGTTTTGTATAGTTTGTTCAGTGTTCTTTCTTTCAATAAAGAAGAATGTACGCTTACCACGCTGTGCCTTGGTCTCCTCCGTATGACGACCGTGACACCATAACACATCTCACTCCACATAACCCACCTCTCTCCACATAACCCACCTCTCTCCACATAACCCACCTCTCTCCACATAACCCACCTCTCTCCACATAACATAACTCTCTCCACATAACCCACCTCTCTCCACATAACCCACCGCTCTCCACATAACCCACCTCTCTCCACATAACACACCTCTCTCCACATAACCCACCTCACTCCACATAACCCACCTCTCTCCACATAACACACCTCTCTCCACATAACATAACTCTCTCCACATAACCCACCTGACTCCACATAACCCACCTCTCTCCACATAACACACCTCATTCCACATAACCCACCTCTCTCCACATAACCCACCTCTCTCCACATAACCCACCTCTCTCCACATAACCCACCTCTCTCCACATAACCCACCTCTCTCCACATAACCCACCTCTCTCCACATAACCCACCTCTCTCCACATAACACACCTCTCTCCACATAACATAACTCTCTCCACATAACATAACTCTCTCCCCATAACACACCTCTCTCCCCATAACACACCTCTCTCCACATAACCCACCTCACTCCACATAACCCACCTCTCTCCACATAACACACCTCTCTCCACATAACATAACTCTCTCCACATAACCCACCTCACTCCACATAACCCACCTCTCTCCACATAACACACCTCTCTCCACATAACCCACCTCTCTCCACATAACCCACCTCTCTCCACATAACCCACCTCTCTCCACATAACCCACCTCTCTCCACATAACCCACCTCTCTCCACATAACCCACCTCTCTCCACATAACACACCTCTCTCCACATAACATAACTCTCTCCACATAACATAACTCTCTCCCCATAACACACCTCTCTCCCCATAACACACCTCTCTCCCCATAACACACCACTCTCCACATAACACACCTCTCTCCCCATAACCCACCTCTCTCCACATAACCCACCTCTCTCCACATAACCCACCTCTCTCCACATAACCCACCTCTCTCCACATAACCCACCTCTCTCCACATAACCCACCTCTCTCCACATAACCCACCGCTCTCCACATAACCCACCTCTCTCCACATAACCCACCTCTCTCCACATAACCCACCTCTCTCCACATAACCCACCTCTCTCCACATAACCCACCTCTCTCCACATAACCCACCGCTCTCCACATAACCCCACTCACTCCACATAACCCACCTCTCTCCACATAACCCACCTCTCTCCACATAACCCACCTCTCTCCACATAACCCACCTCTCTCCACATAACCCACCTCTCTCCACATAACCCACCTCTCTCCACATAACACACCTCTCTCCCCATAACACACATCTCTCCCCATAACACACCTCTCTCCCCATAACCCACCGCTCTCCACATAACCCACCTCTCTCCACATAACCCACCTCTCTCCACATAACCCACCTCACTCCACATAACCCACCTCTCTCCACATAACCCACCTCTCTCCACATAACCCACCTCTCTCCACATAACCCACCTCTCTCCACATAACCCACCTCTCTCCACATAACCCACCTCTCTCCACATAACCCACCTCTCTCCACATAACCCACCTCTCTCCACATAACCCACCTCTCTCCACATAACCCACCTCTCTCCACATAACCCACCTCTCTCCACATAACACACCTCTCTCCCCATAACACACCTCTCTCCCCATAACACACCTCTCTCCACATAACCCACCTCTCTCCACATAACCCACCTCTCTCCACATAACCCACCTCTCTCCACATAACATAACTCTCTCCCCATAACACACCTCTCTCCACATAACCCACCTCTCTCCACATAACCCACCTCTCTCCACATAACCCACCTCTCTCCACATGACATAACTCTCTCCCCATAACACACCTCTCTCCACATAACACACCGCTCTCCACATAACCCACCTCTCTCCACATGACATAACTCTCTCCCCATAACACACCTCTCTCCACATAACCCACCTCTCTCCACATAACCCACCTCTCTCCACATAACCCACCTCTCTCCACATAACCCACCTCTCTCCACATAACCCACCGCTCTCCACATAACCCACCTCTCTCCACATGACATAACTCTCTCCCCATAACACACCTCTCTCCACAAACCCACCTCTCTCCACATAACCCACCTCTCTCCACATAACCCACCTCTCTCCACATAACCCACCTCTCTCCACATAACCCACCGCTCTCCACATAACCCACCTCTCTCCACATAACCCACCTCTCTCCACATAACCCACCTCTCTCCACATAACCCACCGCTCTCCACATAACCCACCTCTCTCCACATGACATAACTCTCTCCCCATAACACACCTCTCTCCACATAACCCACCTCTCTCCACATAACCCACCTCTCTCCACATAACCCACCTCTCTCCACATAACCCACCTCTCTCCACATAACCCACCTCTCTCCACATAACCCACCTCTCTCCACATAACCCACCTCTCTCCACATAACACACCTCTCTCCACATAACATAACTCTCTCCACATAACATAACTCTCTCCCCATAACATACCTCTCTCCCCATAACACACCTCTCTCCACATAACACACCTCTCTCCCCATAACACACCTCTCTCCACATAACATAACTCTCTCCACATAACTCTCTCCCCATAACACACCTCTCTCCCCATAACATAACTCTCTCCACATAACACACCTCTCTCCACATAACACACCTCTCTTCACATAACCCATCTCTCTCCCCATAACCCACCTCTCTCCACATAACACACCACACACCTCTCTCCCCATAACACACCTCTCTCCCCATTACCCACCTCTCTCCACATAACACACCACACACCTCTCTCCCCATAACACACCTCTCTCCCCATAACCCACCTCTCTCCACATAACACTCCACACACCTCTCTCCCCATAACCCACCTCTCTCCACATAACACACCACACATCTCTCTCCCCATAACCCACCTCTCTCCACATAACCCACCTCTCTCCACATAACCCACCACACACCTCGCTCCCCATAACACACCACACACCTCTCTCCACATAACCCACCTCTCTCCACATAACACACCTCTCTCCCCATAACACACCACACACCTCTCTCCCCATAATACACCACACACCTCTCTCCACATAACCCACCTCTCTCCACATAACACACCTCTCTCCCCATAACACACGTCTCTCCCCATAACACACGTCTCTCCACATAACACACCACACACCTCTCTCCCCATAACACACCTCTCTCCCCATAACATAACTCTCTCCCCATAACACACCACACACCTCTCTCCCCATAACACACCACACACCTCTCTCCCCATAACACACCACACACCTCTCTCCCCATTACACACCTCTCTCCACATAACACACCTCTCTCCACATAACACACCTCTCTCCACATAACACACCCTCTCCCCATAACACACCACACACCTCTCTCCCCATAACACACCACACACCTCTCTCCCCATAACACACCACACACCTCTCTCCCCATAACACACCACACATCTCTCTCCCCATAACACACCTCTCTCCACATAACACACCTCTCTCCCATAACACATTTCTCTCCACATAACACACCTCAATCCACATAACACACCTCTCTCCACATAACACACCTCTCTCCACATAACCCACCTCTCTCCCCATAACACACCTCTCTCCACATAACACACCTCTCTCCCCATAACACACCTCTCTCCACATAACATAACTCTCTCCACATAACTCTCTCCCCATAACACACCTCTCTCCCCATAACATAACTCTCTCCACATAACACACCTCTCTCCACATAACACACCTCTCTCCACATAACACACATCTCTCCACATAACACACCTCTCTCCACATAACCCACCTCTCTCCCCATAACACATCTCTCTCTACATAACACACCACACACCTCTCTCCCCATAACCCACCTCTCTCCCCATAACACACCACACACCTCTCTCCCCATAACACACCTCTCTCCACATAACACACTTCTCTCCACATAACCCACCTCTCTCCCCATAACACACCTCTCTCCACATAACACACCTCTCTCCACATAACACACCTCTCTCCCCATAACACATCTCTCTCTACATAACACACCACACACCTCTCTCCACATAACCCACCTCTCTCCCCATAACACACCTCTCTCCACATAACACACCTCTCTCCCCATAACACAACACACATCTCTCTCCCCATAACACACCTCTCTCCACATAACACACCTCTCTCCACACACACATAACACAAACCCATCTCGCCAGGGTACAAACCATTCCACAAAATTAGCCTTCTTTCCTTCTTTCTGTCCTTTTTTTTGTCCTCCTCAACCCTGCTTCTCTCTCTCGTTTTCACTCAATGAACAGCATTTTCTCTCTCACATTGACCATGACACCCTTTCTTTCCCCACCTCAGAGTTTCAATGACTTACTGTGAAGATGTATCGTGACTACTGTATCTGTATTGTACCTCATTGATATCTTGGAAAGCAAGGACCAGACATATTGGGTTAATATATAGCAATATTAGACTGTCAACAGCTCAGTGATTGATACCTCTCTTACCAACACAACCCATGTCATCTCTTTGTTAGTATGAGGAACACTTAGAGTTACAGATCTAATATTTCAGCTTGATAAAACATCCAGCATTTCACCACAGAGAGAAACATGTGGAATGCTTGGCCTCTCAGCTACCGATACGGGTTAGTGATTGGTTGACAGTCTAGGACCCAGGGGCTTGGCCTCTCAGCTACCCATACGGGTTAGTGATTGGTTGACAGTCTAGGTCCCAGGCGCTTGGCCTCTCAGCTACCCATACGGCTTAGTGATTGGTTGACAGTCTAGGACCCAGGGGCTTGGCCTCTCAGCTACCCATTCGGGTTAGTGATTGGTTGACAGTATAGGTCCAGGGACAAGTCCTCTCAGCTACTCATACGGGTTAGTGATTGGTTGACAGTCTAGGTCCCAGGGGCTTGGCCTCTCAGCTACCCATACGGGTTAGTGATTCGTTGATCGTCTAGGTCCCAGAGGCTTGGCCTCTCAGCTACCCATACGGGTTAGTGATTGGTTGACAGTCTAGGTCCCAGGGGCTTGGCCTCTCAGCTACCCATATGGGTTAGTGATTGGTTGACAGTCTAGGTCCCAGGGGCTTGTTTTCAGGTATTCTTCCTCTGAGAGGAAGAAGGGAGGAAGAGGATGAGCAAGGGAGGAGGCACAGGCCATGAAATACAGTGGTAAAATAAAGAGTGAGAAACAGAAGATACTGGATTGAAACCAATCAGGAGGATACTGTGAAACGAAAGAGAAAAAAAAAATGTTTTTTTGACAGTAACACCAGTGTTCCATCAGTTTATCCACCCTTATGTTATACTAAGTACAGTATATGGCGGTTCTATAGCTAGCGCTGACAGTGAGGACGTGTGAAGTACAGGATCAACAACCTCTGCACAATCAAAACAGTGTATTTGTGAAAAGGTGATGAGTTCACAGTTAGCCATTGTTATGATGTAGGCTAAATGCCAGCTGAAAAGTACCGGTGGCCTGGCTTTGGCCCCAAGTGAGAGCAGTTCCGCCGGAGCCATGGCCCAGTGAGACACGGGTGCGGCCCGCATAGATGGAAAGAGAAAGGTCTAAGCCTTTGGAATTAAACACTGGGATAAATCCTGTATGGAAATTACCCTCTCTCAGGCAGGGCCTCCCCACCCACAAGGGTCACCCCCCCACCCTTGACACCGAGCCTATCTGCCTATCTGCTGTGAGACCATGGTTTAAGAAGGGCGTTTTGTTCAGGTCTTGGTTAAGGACTGTGTGATTTAAGAGCCCTGTCATCAGGGCTATTGATTTGATCCTAATGAGCTGATTAGGAGAGCTGGGGTTTGTCAAGGTATTGGGCTGTGTGTGTGTGTGTGTGTGTGTGTGTGTGTGTGTGTGTGTGTGTGTGTGTGTGTGTGTGTGTGTGTGTGTGTGTGTGTGTGTGTATAGTTTCTTCCTAGGATGGAGACCTAGAGGAGGTTCCCTTCTCAAGCTCCTGATAAAGATACAGACGGAGCACAAGTGTTCCCTGCTGGACAGAGACCGTACTACAGCCTCACTTATTTAAACTGTCATAGGTACTGGGGGAGAATCTCATTTCCTTGATTCCTCACATCCTCTCTCCTTGCCTCCTTCTCAAAACCCATTGATTGAGAAGTTCAGAGGGGCGGGACCTCTGATGTTCTAATCCAATGAGTTTAGATAAGGACTTGAGGCATGAGGACGCAAGGTATAAAGAAAACGCAATTGAGATACTCCCCGTGTTGTAAGAGTGGCAACGCTCTGCCTGGTTTTACACTGACAAACAGATGATGACTGTGACCCGAAGCACACAGAGTAATGTGTTCTCAGTCAAAGCATGCGGCTCCTTTTGTATAGAGATCTAAAGTGTATTGAGACCAATGTGAAATGCACTTTAGAATAATCAGTACTTGCAGTTCAAAATAATATTACATTTTATCTCCCTATCATTCGCAATTCTAATAAAGAAAAGGGAATGGAACAATAATCTAATCATAATGGAATATTCTCGCTCCTGCCCATGTCAACCCCATCCTAGTTCTCTGTAGCCTACACAGGTGTGTGGAATGTGGAATCTCTATGGTCCAGAGAGATGTATGATTGAATGCTTCCCCCTGACCCGTATACATGCCCTGACCTCTCTACCTTCCTCCTGGTCTCAATGACTGACGATGCTACTGGGGAGTCAGAGGTCTGGTGATCAGTGGTATGGGCCCAGTCCTCTCTCCTTTCACCCGGGCTCTGCTGTGGCCCATTTCAATCCATGCACACACCCTTCAGTTGGTTGGGCAGCTGTCTTCCAGATGTATACGTGATACTTTGAGGATGTTTTTGTTCCCCTGGTGGTGGTTGGTGTGTGTGTGTGTGTGTGTGTGTGTGTGTGTGTGTGTGTGTGTGTGTGTGTGTGTGTGTGTGTGTGTGTGTGTGTGTGTGTGTGTGTGTGTGTGTGTGTGTGTGTGTCAATCTGTCTGCATTAGTGTGTATGTTGTCGTGTCTTTGGCTATGCCGGATTAAGTGATATGACATGCTATTCTATAAAATAATTTCTCCGTCATTAATATTACCTGATTGAGCTAATCATCTAAATGTAATTAACTAGAGAGTCGGGCACCACAAAATAATATTTATTGAGCTCTTATCTTCCGAAAAAACTCTTAAAGACCTAGTAATATTTTACATCAATAGCAGTCAATATCAATCGTCATCTTAATTCAGTCTCATCTGAAAGTTGTAAATTATTTTAATCTCCTCCAACCCTGGCTAACAAGTTGAATCAGCAATACAAAGTTGGGTTTAATTATTTATTTACTAAATACCTAACTAATGACACAGAATTACACGTACACACAATTAATCATAACTTGATTACAAATTACATCATAAAGGAAAACGTCCCTAGCGGGCGGAACAGACCTGACAGCTTGTTACACAAAGGAAAAGGGCTGGGTTTGAGTGAAAGAGCGGGAAGACTGAGGGACACAGGGAGAAGCTGTGCTATCGTAAATACAGTATCTGATGCATTCTAAATTACCGCCCATTTGAAAAAGGAAAATGCAATAAATATTTACCCCGAGCTGCGCTTCAGTAGGTTGGTGGTAGATGGAAGGCCGTGTTGCCAAACCGAGTCCTTTGTCCTTTGAAGAATGTCTCTGGAGGTCAATTGGATAAGCTGTAGTAGCGTCGTTGTGTGGTAGACGGGATACTCTGTCTGTTCTTTCATAGCCTACGTTTGCAGCGGCTGTTGCTAACTCAACGGCTAGGAGGTATCACTTATGTAGTGAATAAAAGGTCAAAGTTCATACCATTCGCAACCAAGCTCACGCTGATGTTGGCTTCGTTCTGTAGTTATTACCTGAACCATTCTGACATCGGACCGTCGTCCTCACATCATCGGAACAGGAAGTTCTATTGTCGTCAAGGGCTTATATAGGAAGGGAGAGGAGGGCGTGTTTGAAAAGTTTAATAGCCCATGTCCCTTCACAGGGCGGGCCACTGATTGAGCAGCCCTATCTTATGAAAACCCACATCTCACATTTTAGAAGCTAAAATCACATTTCATCCCATCACAAATAATTTCATATTCAAACATTTAAATTGAACAACAATTCCATGTGAATCCGATAACTGATGTGTAGACTTTCCACTGTAGAGTTTATGTCATCTTATCATTGATGAGAATGTCTCAGATGACAACCGAACTGACATTATATTCATTAAGTACCACCACATATGTTCAATTGTTCAGATTACCAGAATATAGTTCATTTCGCCCACCTTCTGATGTTCCCAGAATCTCTATGTTAACTAAGGGGTTTCCAAATGTAACATCAGTGGGGTAGAGAGAGGAAAAAGGGGGAAAGAGGTATTTATGACTGTCATAAACCTGTCATGTCATGACAACTATAAGGGTTCTTCTACATAGATAATAGGAAATCCCAGGACATAGTGTATATAATACTGTAAGGGGTAATTCTACATAGATCATAGGAAATCCCATAATATGGGCAGGTGGGACGGTATTGTCCCACCTCGCCAACATCCGGTGAAATTGCAGGGCGCAAAACTCAAACCACAGAATTATAAATATTAAACTTTCATAAAATCACAAGTGTAATACATTAAAATTAAATTTAACTTCTTGTTAATCCAGCCGCGGTGTCAGATTTCAAAAAGGCTTTACGGTGAAAGCACACCATGCGATTATCTGAGGACAGCGCCCCGCATACCAAACCATAAAAAACATATTTCAACCAGGCAGGTGCACGAAAGTCAGAAATAGCGATGTAATAAATGCCTTACGTTTGATGATCTTCTTCTGTTGGTACTCCAAAAGGTCCCAGTTACATCACAAATGGTCCTTTTGTTCGATAATGTCCTTCTTTATATCCATAAAAACTCAGTTTAGCTGGCCTGTTTCAGTCAATAATCCACCCAGTTTCCCTTCATCAAAATGCATACAAAATGAATCCCAAACCTTACTAATAAACTTTTCCAAACAAGTCAAACAACGTTGATAATCAAACCTTAGGTATCCTAATACGTAAATAAACTATACAATTTAAGACGGAGAATCGTTATTGTCTTTACTGGATAAAAATACCAAAAAACACGCTCTCATTCACGCGCTTTGAAACACTACAGACAAAATGGGAGCCACCTAGGAAAAACTACAATTTCTGGCTCATTCTTCCAGAAACCAGCCTGAAACTATTTCTAAAGACTGTTGACATCTAGTGGAAGCCCTAGGAACTGCAATCTGGGAGGACTTCGCCTTATAATAAAAGTGACAGCCATTGAAAACAGTGGTAGGCTGAATTTTTTTATTTTTTAGATGGTGAAACTGTATAGTGTTTCCTATCCCAATTATATGCATATTCTAACTTCTGAAAATGAAAACCAAGTGTGCAGGAAAACAAGACAAAACAAATGGAAAATCAAAAGTGTATCGACGAGGGCTAGAAGACCGGTGACGCCAACCGCCGAATGCCGCCCGAACAAGGAGAGGAACCGACTTCGGTGGAAGTCGTGACATCATAGGAAAACCCAGGACATAGTGTCTGTAATACTGTAAGTGGTTATTCTACATAGATCATAGGAAACCCCAGGACATAGTGTCTATAATTCTGTAATAATCTCATATAGTTCCTTTCACAATTTCCAAAATTCACTCAGTTGTCACTGACTAGTTGAATACTCATTCCCAGTTAACCATTTCTGTACTTATAGAAATCACATAAATTCATTATCAGGTTTTTGGTTTGGTGGTTATAATTTTATTTACATAAAATAAATAGGGTCCCCATCCAGCTCCTTCAACCCTACAACCCTTCAACCCTTCAACTTTTGAACCCTACAACCCTTCAACCCTGCAATCCTTCAATCCTACAACCCTACAACCCTTCAACCCTACAACCCTCCAATACTACAACCCGTCAACCCTACAACCCTTCAACACCACCACCCTTCAACCCTTCAAACCTTCATCCCTACAACCCTTCAACCCTACAACCCTTCAATACTACAACCCTTCAACCCTTAAACCCTTCAACACCACAAAATTTCAACCCTACAAACCTTCAACCCTACAACCCCTTCAATTCTACAACCCTTCATCCCTACAACCATACAACCCTAGAACCCTTCAATTCTACAACTGTTCAAACCTAAACCCTTCAACTTTTCAACCTTTGAACCCTACAACCCTTCAACCCTGCAATCCTTCAACCCTACAACCCTACAACCATTCAATACAACAACCCTTCAACCCTTCAACCCTTAAACCCTTCAATACCACAACCCTTCAACCCTACAACCCTTCAATACCACAACCCTTCAAACCTTCAACCCTTAAACATTTCAATACTACAACCCTTCAACCCTTCAACCCTACAACCCTTCAACCCTACAACCCTGCAAACCTACAACCCTTCAAGCCTGTAACCCTTCATCCCTACAACCCTACAACCCTTCATCCCTTCAATCATTCATCCCTACAACCCTACAACCCTTCAACCCTTCAATCCTACAACCCTACAACCCTTCAACCGTTCAACTCTACAACCTTTCAACCCTTCAACTATACATCCCTTCATCCCTACAACCCTAACACCCTTCAATCCTACAACCGTTCAACCCTAAACCCTTCAACTCTTCAACCTTTGAACCCTACAACCCTTCAACCCTGCAATCCGTCAAGCCTTCAACCCTTCAACCCTACAACCCTTCAACCCTGCAATCCTTCAATCCTACAACCCTACAGCCCTACAACCCTTCAATACGACAACCCTTCAACCCTTCAACCCTTAAACCCTTCAATACCACAACCCTTCAACCCTACAACCCTTCAATACCACAACCCTTCAAACCTTCAACCCTTAAACCCTTCAATACTGCAACCCTTCAACCCTTCAACCCTACAACCCTTCAACCCTACAACCCTGCAAACCTACAACCCTTCAAGCCTGCAACCCTTCATCCCTACAACCCTACAACCCTTCATCCCTTCAATCATTCATCCCTACAACCCTACAACCCTTCAACCCTTCAATCCTACAACCCTACAACCCTTCAACCTTTCAACTCTACAACCCTTCAACCCTTCAACTCTACATTCCTTCATCCCTACAACCCTATAACCCTAGCACCCTTCAAGCCTACAACCGTTCAACCCTAAACCCTTCAACTCTTCAACCTTTGAACCCTACAACCCTTCAACCCTGCAATCCTTCAAGCCTTCAACCCTTCAACCCTACAACCCTTCAATCCTACAGCCTTACAACCCTTCAACCCTACAACCCTCCAATACTACAACCCGTCAACCCTACAACCCTTCAACACCACCACCCTTCAACCCTTCAAACCTTCATTCCTACAACCCTTCAACCCTGCAATCCTTCAACCTACAACCCTACAACCCTTCAACCCTACAACCCTTCAATACTACAACCCTTCAACCCTTAAACCCTTCAACACCACAACATTTCAACCCTACAAACCTTCAACCCTACAACCCCTTCAATTCTACAACCCTTCATCCCTACAACCATACAACCCTAGAACCGTTCAATCATACAACTGTTCAAACCTAAACCCATCAACTTTTCAACCTTTGAACCCTACAACCCTTCAACCCTGCAATCCTTCAACCCTACAACCCTTCAACCCTACAACCCTACAACCCTTCAATACGACAACCCTTCAACCCTTCAACCCTTAAACCCTTCAATACCACAACCCTTCAACCCTACAACCCTTCAATACCACAACGCTCCAACCCTTCAACCCTTAAACCCTTCAATACCACAACCCTTCAACCCTACAACCCTTCAATACCACAACCCTTCAAACCTTCAACCCTTAAACCCTTCAATACTGCAACCCTTCAACCCTTCAACCCTACAACCCTTCAACCCTACAACCCTGCAAACCTACAACCCTTCAAGCCTGCAACCCTTCATCCCTACAACCCTACAACCCTTCATCCCTTCAATCATTCATCCCTACAACCCTACAACCCTTCAACCCTTCAATCCTACAACCCTACAACCCTTCAACCGTTCAACTCTACAACCTTTCAACCCTTCAACTATACATCCCTTCATCCCTACAACCCTACAACCCTAGCACCCTTCAATCCTACAACCGTTCAACCCTAAACCCTTCAACTCTTCAACCTTTGAACCCTACAACCCTTCAACCCTGCAATCCTTCAAGCCTTCAACCCTTCAACCCTACAACCCTTCAACCCTGCAATCCTTCAAGCCTACAACCCTTCAACCCTACAACCCTACAACCCTTCAATACGACAACCCTTCAACCCTTCAACCCTTAAACCCTTCAATACCACAACCCTTCAACCCTACAACCCTTCAATACCACAACCCTTCAAACCTTCAACCCTTAAACCCTTCAACCCTACAACCCTTCAACCCTACAACCCTTCAATCCTACAACCTTACAACCCTTCAACCGTTCAACTCTACAACCCTTCAACTCTACATCCCTTGAAGCCTACAACCCTTCAACCCTTCAACCCTTCAACCCTACAACCCTTCAACCCTACAAACCTACAACCCTTCAACCCTACAACCCTTCAACTTTTCAATTGTACAACCCTACAACCGTTCAAACCTACAACCCTACAACTCTTCAACCCTTCAACCCTACAACCCTTCAATCCTACAACCTTACAACCCTTCAACCGTTCAACTCTACAACCCTTCAACTCTACATCCCTTGAAGCCTACAACCCTTCAACCCTACAACCCTACAAACCTACAACCCTTCAACCCTACAACCCTTCAACCTTTCAATCCTTCAACCCTACAACCGTTCAAACCTACAACCCTACAACTCTTCAACCCTATAACCCTTCAACTCTACAACCCTACAATTTTACAACCCTTCAACCCTACAACCCTTCAACCTTTCATCCTTACAACCCTTCAAGCCTTCAACCTTTCAATCCTTCAACCCTACAACCGTTCAACCCTACAGCCCTACAATTCTACAACCCTTCAATCCTACAACCCTACAACAGTTCAAGCCTTCAACCTTTCAATCCTTCAATCCTACAACTTTTCAACCCTTCAACCCTACAAACTTCAACCCTACAACCCTTCAACCGTTCAGCCCCACAACCCTACAACCGTTCAACCCTACAACCCTTCAACCCTTCAACCCTACAACCCTTCAACCCTATGACCCTTCAACCCTATGACCCTTCAACCCTACAACCCTTCAAACTTAGAACTCTAGGGGGGGAGAGCGAGGGAGTGTGTGAGTGTTGTTTTTTACAAGCTGGACCTGGCTCTCAGGTTCCCTGTCCCATGGAAGTAGAGAAGACATGAAGGACCTTCCTTCCTCTGATAACAACAAAAGACAGTTTGGTGTCACACACACAGCCATTTGCTGAGGTTATCTGTGACCTCCATCTAGCCTCTGTATCTATCAGATCATGTCTCAAGCAGCAGCTATCCAACAGGGATACCACTATCTGTTGGCCCACAGGATCTTATCATCTGTCTCTGCAGCACTCTCTCTCTCCTTCTCTATCTCTCCATCTCTGTCTCTCTCTAGATCTCTCTCTCTGTTTCTCTCTCTCTCTCTCTCACTCTTTCTCTCCTTCTCTTTCTCTCTTTATCCCTGTTAAATCAATTCAAAGTGGCTTCATTGGCATGGAAAATGTGTTTACATTGCCAAAGTGAGTGAAAAAAAAACATAACAACATCGACAAAAACCAACAAAGAGAATTAAACAAAACAAAAACAACCGGACATTAACAGTGACATCAACAGTCTCCATCTCGCTCTGAGTCCTGACACCTGATCAGTAGTGCAACAGCCAGCATCAGCCTGAGGAGAGGAGAGGCTGGATGGAGTGACTTCATACTGTACTGTAATGGTTGGTTGTCTATCTCATACTTTCTGTTGTTCAACCACTTTTAAAGGCCATCAGAGTATCATGTCTCATGGCCACATATGCTGCTTGCAACCACCCTACTCATCTATCCTCACTTTCTCGACTTGTTCCGTTTACAAAGGTACACTCTCACACACACACACCCACTCACACACCCAGACACCCACCAACCAACACACCCACACACCAACCCGCTCACACAACCACCCGCTCACACACCCAGACACTCACCCAACCCACCCACCAATCAACCCCCCCCCACACTAACACACACACTCTCTCTCTCTCTCTTACTCTCTCTCCCTCTCTCTCCCTCTTTCTTTCCGTCTCTCACTTCCCCCTCTACCCATCTACCCCATTCTCTCTCCCCCCATTTCTCTCTGTCTGTTACTCTCTGCCATTCTTTTCTTTCGGTTGATTTCCCTGTGGTATTTCCCAATGTAAACACACAGTGTCTTGTGTAAGGACAGATCTCGTCTGTCTGCAGTGCTGCTGCGCTGCTTGACACACACACACAAACATGCCGTCTGTTTTGACTGAGGGAAACACCATGAGTGATTGAGATCTCCTAGTGGCTGCAATCGTTTGCTTTCATTCACCTCCTTCAATCTGTTTTGTCAGTCAGCAAACAACACCATGATTCGGGTTGGTGCACCAGAGGGAGAATAAGAAGAATACCCCACTACAATATGTAGGATTAGCTTCCTTCTTTTTACAATTTCATTCTAGAATTATAAAGTGACTTGTAAATGGATAAAAATGGTTTATTGTATGTATGTGACTGCATGTGAATTAAACCCACATTCTTGTCATTGCTAGCGCCACACTTAAACCAACTGAGTTCCTTCAAGACTGATACTGTAGACGTCTTGTTCTGTAACAGCCTCAGTGTCTGTCTGTCTGTCTGTCTGTCTGTCTGTCTGTCTGTCTGTCTGTCTGTCTGTCTGTCTGTCTGTCTGTCTGTCTGTGGCTTGATGACAGCATGCTGTGAACGTGATTATTTTCACATATTCTATCTATCTATCTATCTGTCTGTCTGTCTGTCTGTCTGTCTGTCTGTCTGTCTGTCTGTCTGTCTGTCTGTCTGTCTGTCTGTCTGTCTGTCTGTCTGTCTGTCTGTCTGTCTGTCTGTCTGTCTGTCTGTCTGTCTGTCTGTCTGCGGCTTGATGACAGCATGCTGTGGACGTGGAAAGTTTCACAGATTATGTCTGTCTGTCTGTCTGTGGCTTGATGACAGCATGCTGTGAACGTGGCTACTTTCACAGAGTCAGGCAGGATAGAAAACACTACTCAACAATTGTGGCCAGTGGTCCCTGGATCAGCTTGGATGGTTGAGGTAAACACACACACACACACACACACACACACACACACACACACACACACACACACACACGGTTTTCCTCCTCTTCTGAGGAGGAGTAGGAAAGATCGGACCAATGTGCAGCGTGGTAAGTGTCCATATTTTAATGAAATATAACCGAACACTGAATACACAAGAACAAGAGAAATACATGAAAACCGAAACAGTTCTGTATGGTAAAATACAGACACAGAAAACAACTACCCCCCAAATCATAGTGGAAAAACAGGCTGCCTAAGTATGGTTCTCAATCAGAGACAACGATTGACAGCTGCCTCTGATTGGGAACCATACCAGGCCAAACACAGAAATACAAAACCTAGAATACACTACAAAGAACGCCCACCCCAACTCACGCCCTGACCACACTAAAACAGAGACATAAAAAATAAACTAAGGTCAGGACGTAACACACACACACACACACGCACGCACGCACGCACGCGCGCACGCACGCACGCACACAGGTCAGCGCAGACCACCAGAGTGTAAACGTGTTGGCTGCATGGTCAGTCCTCCTCACATTGAGAATCCACAAGATAAGCATCTTTCTTTATACTGCAATCATCAAGAACGCAGTACGAGTCACATACTGTAGTCACACAAACAAGCACATACACAAACAAACACACACACACACACATATACACAAACATCCAATTAAATTGAAGCCTCTCCTGAAATTAGTGTTTATGTGACATACAGTAGATACACAGCCCAGTGATTTAAAGATCACACTCACACTGTCTGCATGTCCAGAGTTCACCAGAGTTCAACAGAGATCACCAGAGATCCCCAGAGTTCACCAGAGATGACATGAGATCACCAGAGATCACCAGAGATGACCAGAGACAACATGAGATCACCAGAGATCACCAGAGATCACCAGAGTTCATCAGAGTTCACCAGAGTACACCAGAGATGACCGGAGTTCACCAGAGTACACCAGAGATCAGCAGAGATCACCAGAGATGACCAGAGTTCACCAGAGATCACCAGAGATCACCAGAGTTCATCAGAGATGAGATGAGATTACCAGAGATCACCAGAGATGACCAGAGACAACATGAGATCACCAGAGATCACCATAGTTCACCAGAGTTCACCAGAGTTCACCAGAGTACACCAGAGATGACCAGAGATGACCAGAGAAGACCAGAGATGACCAGAGATCACCAGAGATCACCAGAGATCACCAGAGTTCACCAGAGTTCACCAGAGTACACCAGAGATGACCGGAGTTCACCAGAGTACACCAGAGATCACCAGAGATCACCAGAGATGACCAGAGTTCACCAGAGATCACCAGAGTTCACCAGAGATGAGATCACCAGAGATCACCAGAGATGACAAGAGACAACATGAGATCACCAGAGATCACCAGAGATCACCAGAGTTCACCAGAGTTTACCAGAGTTTACCAGAGTTTACCAGAGTACACCAGAGTTTACCAGAGTACACCAGAGATGACCAGAGATGACCATAGTTCACCATAGTTCACCAGAGATCACCAGAGATCACCAGAGATGACCAGAGATCACCAGAGATCACCAGAGATGACCAGAGATGACCAGAGATCACCAGAGATGACCAGAGATGACCAGAGATGACCAGAGATCACCAGAGATCACCAGAGATGACCAGAGATGACCAGAGATGACCAGAGATCACCAGAGTTCCCCGAGTTCACCATAGTTCACCAGAGTTCACCAGAAATGACCAGAGAAGACCAGAGATGACCAAAATGTTATCAGCATATCGATTGCGCAACCAGGGGTGGAAAAACCTTGGATCATTGTTACTCTAACTTCCGCGACGCATATAAGGCCCTGCCCCGCCCTCCTTTCGGAAAAGCTGACCACGACTCCATTTTGTTGATCCCTGCCTACAGACAGAAACTAAAACAAGAGGCTCCCACGCTGAGGTCTGTCCAACGCTGGTCCGACCAAGCTGACTCCACACTCCAAGACTGCTTCCATCACGTGGACTGGGACATGTTTCGTATTGCGTCAGATAACAATATTGACGAATACGCTGATTCGGTGTGCGAGTTCATTAGAACGTGCGTTGAAGATGTCGTTCCCATAGCAACGATTAAAACATTCCCTAACCAGAAACTGTGGATTGATGGCAGCATTCGCGTGAAACTGAAAGCGCGAACCACTGCTTTTAATCAGGGCAAGGTGACTGGTAACATGACCGAATACAAACAGTGCAGCTATTCCCTCCGCAAGGCTATCAAACAAGCTAAGCGTCAGTACAGAGACAAAGTAGAATCTCAATTCAACGGCTCAGACACAAGAGGCATGTGGCAGGGTCTACAGTCAATCACGGACTACAAGAAGAAATCCAGCCCAGTCACGGACCAGGATATCCTGCTCCCAGACAGACTAAATAACTTTTTTGCCCGCTTTGAGGACAATACAGTGCCACTGACACGGCCTGCAACGAAAACATGCGGACTCTCCTTCACTGCAGCCGAGGTGAGTAAGACATTTAAACGTGTTAACCCTCGCAAGGCTGCAGGCC
The DNA here is from genome assembly GCF_057628025.1 of Oncorhynchus mykiss. Lineage (NCBI taxonomy): Eukaryota > Metazoa > Chordata > Actinopteri > Salmoniformes > Salmonidae > Oncorhynchus > Oncorhynchus mykiss. The sequence continues at coordinate 81,463,159 of NC_143046.1, forward strand.
CAGACGGCATCCCCAGCCGCGCCCTCAGAGCATAAGGTAACTGAGCTAAACGACTACCGCCCCATAGCACTCACTTCCGTCATCATGAAGTGCTTTGAGAGACTAGTCAAGGACCATATCACCTCCACCCTACCCGACACCCTAGACCCACTCCAATTTGCTTACCGCCCAAATAGGTCCACAGACGATGCAATCTCAACCACACTGCACACTGCCCTAACCCATCTGGACAAGAGGAATACCTATGTGAGAATGCTGTTCATCGACTACAGCTCGGCATTCAACACCATAGTACCCTCCAAGCTCGTCATCAAGCTCGAGACCCTGGGTCTCGACCCCGCCCTGTGCAACTGGGTACTGGACTTCCTGACGGGCCGCCCCCAGGTGGTGAGGGTAGGCAACAACATCTCCACCCCGCTGATCCTCAACACTGGGGCCCCACAAGGGTGCGTTCAGAGCCCTCTCCTGTACTCCCTGTTCACCCACGACTGCGTGGCCACGCACGCCTCCAACTCAATCATCAAGTTTGCGGACGACACAACAGTGGTAGGCTTGATTACCAACAACGACGAGACGGCCTACAGGGAGGAGGTGAGGGCCCTCGGAGTGTGGTGTCAGGAAAATAACCTCACACTCAACGTCAACAAAACTAAGGAGATGATTGTGGACTTCAGGAAACAGCAGAGGGAACACCCCCTATCCACATCGATGGAACAGTAGTGGAGAGGGTAGCAAGTTTTAAGTTCCTCGGCATACACATCACAGACAAACTGAATTGGTCCACTCACACAGACAGCATCGTGAAGAAGGCGCAGCAGCGCCTCTTCAACCTCAGGAGGCTGAAGAAATTCGGTTTGTCACCAAAAGCACTCACAAACTTCTACAGATGCACAATCGAGAGCATCCTGGCGGGCTGTATCACCGCCTGGTACGGAAACTGCTCCGCCCACAACCGTAAGGCTCTCCAGAGGGTAGTGAGGTCTGCACAACGCATCACCGGGGGCAAACTACCTGCCCTCCAGGACACCTACACCACCCGATGTTACAGGAAGGCCATAAAGATCATCAAGGACATCAACCACCCGAGCCACTGCCTGTTGACCCCGCTATCATCCAGAAGGTGAGGTCAGTACAGGTGCATCAAAGCAGGGACCGAGAGACTGAAAAACAGCTTCTATCTCAAGGCCATCAGACTGTTAAACAGCCACCACTAACATTGAGTGGCTGCTGCCAACACACTGACACTGACACTGACTCAACTCCAGCCACTTTAATAATGGGAATTGAGGGGAAATGATGTAAATATATCACTAGCCACTTTAAACAATGCTACCTTATATAATGTTACTTACCCTACATTATTCATCTCATATGCATACGTATATACTGTACTCTATATCATCGACTGCATCCTTATGTATACATGTATCACTAGCCACTTTAACTATGCCACTTTGTTTACATACTCACCTTATGTATATACTGTACTCGATACCATCTACTGTATCCTGCCTATGCTGCTCTGTACCATCACTCATTCATATATCCTTATGTACATATTCTTTATCCCCTTACACTGTGTATAAGACAGTAGTTTTGGAATTGTTAGTTAGATTACTTGTTGGTTATTACTGCATTGTCGGAACTAGAAGCACAAGCATTTCGCTACACTCGCATTAACATCTGCTAACCAGGTGTATGTGACAAATAAAATTTGATTTGATTTGATTTGATTTGAGATGACCAAAGATGACCAGAGTTCACCGGAGTTCACCAGGCTGGTGGAAAGAGGAGTAGATTATGAAAATGTAACCACTCACTTTAGACCCTGTTACAAATGGGCAATATTGAATCATGAGATGTGGATATTAAATACATACAGTTGAAGTAGTAAGTTTACATACACTTAGGTTGGAGTCATTAAAACTTGTTTTTCAACCACTCCACAAATTCCTTGTTAACAAACTATAGTTTTGGCAAGTCGGTTAGGACATCTACTTTATGCATGACTGTTAAGGGAATTTTTATCAATGATGACTAATTATGTATACATTTCAATCAGGACTGACTAATCCGAATACTATTATGTTACTGTACATGTACTAATCAGAATACTAAATGTTACTGTATATGTATGAGTTTTCATTCTTGATCCCAGTACTGAAAATAATGTGTGTGTGAACGTGGGCAAAAGTTAGAACAATGACGGTCTGTTCCTTGGTACAAATGAATGAAAGATATCTCCAGACTGTCTAGAATGCTTATCTACACTGACTGACCTTGGCTCTAGGCGAGGAGGGAAGGCTTGAGAGCTATAGGGCCTTTCTACCAGTGTCAAGAAGAGACAGAACATTTAGAAAACGCTAACGTCATTTTCAGTTTATAACCTGTGGTAAAATGTGTATGTACTCAGTACTCTCTTGAATAAAGGGTGTTACTTGACTTTTAAGACCGGACTCTGTCCATTCCTATAAAATAAGGGTCTTACAAATTCTTGTGAATTGACAGAGTGTTTAATTTTAATTGGGTATTAAAACAGAGGAATTAAATTCCTTCAACAATGACACAAGTAATTTGTCCAACAATTGTTTACAGACAGATTATTTCACTTATAATCCACTGTATCACAATTCCATTCTAAGTTGACTGTGCCTTTAAACAGCTTGGACATTTCCAGAATTTTTTGTCCATGCTTTAGGAGCTTCTGATAGGCTAATTGACATAATTTGAGTCAATTGGAGGTGTACATGTGGACGTATTTCAAGGCCTACCTTCAAATTCAGTGCCTCTTTGCTTGACATCATGTGAAAATCAAAAGAAATCAGCCAACACCTCAGAAAAAAATTATATTCCTCCACAAGTCTGGTTCATACTTGGGAGCAATTTCCAAACGCCTGAAGGTACCACGTTCGTCTGTACAAACAATAGTACGCAAGCATAAACACCATGGGACCACGCAGCCATCATACCGCTCAGGAAGGAGACACCTTCTGTCTCTTAGAGATGAACGTACTGTGGTGCGAAAAGTGCAAATCAATCACAGAACAACAGCAAAGGACCTTGTGAAGATGCTGGAGGAAACAGGTACAAAAGTATCTATTTCCACTGTAAAACGAGTCCTATATGGACATAACCTGAAAGGCCGCTCAGCAAGGAAGAATCCACTGCTCCAAATCCGCCATATAAAAGCCAGACTACGGTTTGCAACTGCACATGGGGACAAAGATCGTACTTTTTGGTCTGATGAAACAAAAATAGAACTGCTTGGCCATAATGACCATTGTTATATTCGGAGGAAAAAGTGGGAGGCTTACAAGCCGAAGAATACCATCCCATCCGTGAAGCACGCGGGTGGCAGCATCATGTTGTGGGGGTGCTTTGCGGCAGGAGGGACTGGTGCACTTCACAAAATAGATGGCATCATGAGGACAATTATGTGGATATATTGAAGCAACAGCTCAAGACATCAGTCAGGAAGTTAAAGCTTGGTCGCAAATGGGTCATCCAAATTGACAATGACCCCAAACATACTTCCAAAGTTGTGGTGGCAAAATGGCTTAAGGACAACAAAGTCAAGGTATTGGAGTGGCTAGCACAAAGCCCTGACCTCAATCCTATAGAAAATTTGTGGGCAGAACTGAAAAAGGATGTGCGAGCAAGGATGCCTACAAACCTGTGGAAGGCTACCCAAAACAAACCTGTGGAAGGCTACCCAAAACAAACCTGTGGAAAAGGCTACCCAAAACAAACCTGTGGAAGGCTACCCAAAACAAACCTGTGGAAGGCTACCCAAAACAAACCTGTGGAAGGCTACCCAAAACAAACCTGTGGAAGGCTACCCAAAACAAACCTGTGGAAAAGGCTACCCAAAACAAACCTGTGGAAGGCTACTTCCACTTATTGTGGAAGGCTACCCGAAACGTTTGACCCAAGTTAAACAAGTTAATTTGTACTATTTTCTACATTGTAGCCATGCTGGTTAAGTGTGCCTTGAATTATAAATAAATCACTGACAGTGTCACTAGCAAAGCACCCCCAAACCATCACACCTCCTCCTCCATGCTGCATGGTGGTAACCACACATGCAGAGATCATCCGCTCACCTACTCTGCGTCTCACAAAGACAAGTCGGTTGGAACCAAAAATCTCAAATTTGGACTCATCAGACCAAAGGACAGATTTCCACTGGTCTGATGTCCATTGCTCGTGTTTCTTGGCCCAAGCAAGTCTCTTCTTCTTATTGGTGTCCTTTAGTAGTGGTTTCTTTGCAGCAATTCAACCATGAAGGCCTGATTCACGCAGTCTCCTCTGAACATTTGATGTTGAGATGTGTCTGTTACTTGAACTCTGTGAAGCATTTATTTGGGCAGCAATTTCTGAGGCTGGTAACTCTAATGAACGTATCCTCTGCAGCAGAGGTAACTCTGGGTCTTCCTTTCCTGTGGCGGTCCTCATGAGAGCCAGTTTCATCATAGCGCTTGATGGTTTTTGCGACTGCACTTGAAGAAACTTTCAAAGTTCTTGAAAATTCAATTAATGATAGACTGTCATTTCTCTTCGCTTATCTGCTGGGGCGGCAGGGTAGCCTAGTGGTTAGAGTGGTTAGAGCAGTGGACTAGTAACCGAGGTAACCAAGGTTACTAGTCCACTAACCGAGGTTACTAGTCCAAGGTTGCAAGTTCAAATCCCTGAGCCGACAAGGTACAAATCTGTCGTTCTGCCCCTGGAACCCACTGTTCCTAGGCTGTCATTGAAAATAATAATTTGTTCTTAACTGACTTGCCTAGTTAGATAAGGTAAAAGGTAAAAAAAAAAATCTGCGCTGTTCTTGTCATAATATGGACTTGGTCTTTTACCAAATATGGCTATCTTCTGTATACCACCCCTAACTTGTCACAACACAACTGATTGGCTCAAACGCATTAAGAAGGAAAGAAATTCCACAAATGAACTTTTAACAAGGCACACCTGTTAATGCATTAAGAAGGAAAGAAATTCCACAAATAAACTTTTAACAAGGCACACCTGTTAATTCCAGGTGACTACCTCATGAAGCTGGTTAAGAGAATTCCAAGACTGTGCAAAGCTGTCATCAAGGCAAAGGGTGACTACTTTGAAGAATCTAAAATCTAAAATACATTTTGATTTGTTTAACACTTTTTTTGGTTACTACATGATTCCATATGTGTTATTTCATAGTTTTGATATCTTCACTATTATTCTACAATATAGAAAATAGTAAAAATAAGAAAAGCCATTGAATGAGTACGTGTCCAAACTTTTGACTGGTACTGTATATTTTTCGTGTGTGTTTTAGAGACCATGTAATGTTATGTTCTCTTAATTTACACTGCTTTGACGATCGATCAGGGCCTGTGTGTGTGTGTGTGTGTGTCGGCGTGCGGGTCGGTGTGTGTGTGTGTGTGTGTGTGTGTCTTTGTGCGTGTCGGTGTGTCGGTGTGTGTCGGTGTGTGTGTGTGTCGGCGTGCGGGTCGGTGTGTGTCGGTATGTGTGTCGGTGTGTGTGTTGGTGTGTGTGTGTCGGTGTGTGTGTTTGTTTCGGTGTGTGTGTGTGTCGGCGTGCGGGTCGGTGTGTGTTGGCATGTGTGTAGGTGTGTGTGTGTGTGTCGGTGTGTTTGTTTCGGTGTGTGTTTGTGTAGGTGTGTGTGTGTGTCGGTGTGTTTGTTTCGGTGTGTGTGTGTGTGCGCCATCCTGTTTTAGTTTACAGTTTTACAATAGCACAGCTTCAGGCATTTGTTTATTCCACTCTGTAACCAAAACGGTTAATTATTTATTGGGGGTGTATCACGCATGCAATGCAACAATGTAAATGCACAGACACAATAACATGTTCCAGATATCTGGAGTTCTACCAGTGCTCTAGCCTGGTCAATGACAGGACGGGAATATCTCAAATCAGACATATCTCAAACTGTTTATGTTGGGTAACTATCTCCTGAGTGGTGCAGCTGTCTAAGGCACTGCATCTTTAGTGCAAGAGGTGTCACTAGAGTCCCTGGTTTGAATCCAGGCTGTATCACATCCGGCTGTGATTGGGAGTCCCATAGGGCGGCGCACAATTGGCCCAACGTCGTCTGTGTTTGGCTGGGGTAGGCCATCGTTGTAAATAAGAATTTGTTCTTAACTGACTTGCCTAGTTAAATAACATCTACTGAAGCTAGTAGAGTCAATGTATAGTAGGCTACTGTGTGTATCTGACGCTGAGGTGGAATGTAGTAGTGTTTAGAAGGCAGAAACCCCAGTCTGAAACCAGCCTAATTATCCCCTCACGAAACTTTTACAGCCTGGCTAATGATTCATTAATAGTTGCAAACTCTCACACCACGCTGTAACAACTTTTCATTCTCGTAAAATTTGTGGTAGAAAGCCCATTGCTTCTGAATAAACAGAATTAAGGATAGTACTAGAATTGGACACTCAATAAAAAATACTTTCTTATTTCTAGAGATTCTGGAAACACACAGGACAGAGAATATTTATAAAACAAGTACAAAGAAAAACAATAGTCTGATTTATTTCATAATTCAACGTTTAGTCTTCACATTCTGTTTATACAATAGTAATAAGAAATGTAACACATAGCTCTGATGTAATATCCTGTGCAGTTCCTACCATAGTTCCGACACAAGCGGGTTTGAATCCCGGCGAAATGTGATCCTGCATTTGGCCCTTTAATAGGAATTAGGGATAAACCTAGGGAATGGGGATCCTGTCAAGGAGGCACTGTCTCCTGACCTCTCTCTATGAGCACGAGAGACACGGGGAACCTGAGTTATACAGGACGATACTACAGCATGAAACGTTGACAGAAGGGGAATAGTAGGAACAGGCTACAGTCAGAAAGTTAATGAGAATAGCAGCCGAGAGCCGTGATGTGATTTACCGGGCCACTTTACTACGCGAGGAAAGAGCGAGAGAGAGAGACTACAAAATCACAAGGTAAGAGGTATTTGAAATAGTTCCGCTATAACCAGGAACGCATACGTGTTTTTCTTTTTCAGATTGTAGCCTAGGCTCGTAGTCCTCTGCTTTGATTTGTGTCATCACAGGGACATTGGCTAGTTATTCTGATTATTCTCTAGCCTACTGTATGTAGTCTGCTATTCGTTTAGAAATCGTTGGAAGAGAAGTGCAACACGAGTCTAGGATTGGAGCTGGATGAGTTTAGGATTGAAGCCACATTGCTTATTTGCTGTCGACGTTTTTTCACGGTGGCGTCTAGTCCATTGAGCGTTGTGACCAGCAATGCGGGTGAAATGTAGACCTTGTCTTGCTAAGCCAGAAGAAGAAATAAAGAAGATGTGTTGCAAACTGTTATCTGAAACAGAAATGTCATTGGATCGGATGACCTCAAAGAGATAAACCTTTCAACTTTTTTGAGGGGGGGGGGGGGGGGGCGTGCAACTCGCCCCAGCTGCCTGGCTGTATCACATCTATTATAATGCTGATACAAATGGACACACAGTCCAGGTGTTATCTAAGGGCACTCTGTTGAGTGTTGGGAATTCAGCTGTTGCAGCCAGCTGAATTGGAACGTGGTGCATTTTTAAAAACATGTTTAAATGTAACCTATATTTAACTAGGTATGTCAGTTAAGAACACATTTACAATGATACGTAGCATCTATACGGTAGCATCTATTTGATGTGAGTTGTATATCATAGGGTTTTAGTTATGACATGGGTCATAAACCAAACCATGATGATATATAATTTAAAAAAAATAATTTATTTAACCTTTATTTAACTAGGCAAGTCAGTTAAGAATTAGAATAAAAAATAATACAATTATTTACAATAACGGCCTAGGAACAGTGGGTTAACTGCCTTGTTCAGAACAACAGATTTTTACCTTGTCAGCTCAGGGATTCAATCTTGCGGTTACTGGCCCAACGTTCTGACCACTAGGCTACCTGCCTGTCTGACCTCTTATTCTTTCCAAGCTAGTTCTGAATACCTGTGCCGAACTCTACATATGTATTCTACAGCACCTACAGACAGAATCCAAAACATTGCAGATTTGTAGTTATAGGCCAATTCAGAATTATGCAGTCTGTTTATTGGAGTTTTGAAAATATCAAACAAAATCTAACTGTATTTGTCACATGCACAGAACTCAACAGGTGTAAACCTTACAGTGAAATGCTTACAAGCCCTTAACCAACAATACTTTAACAAGTTTTAAGAAAAAATAAGTGTCAAGTAAAAAATAGATATGTAAAAAATAGAAAATAAAAGTAACAAATAATTAAACTTCAGCAGTAAAATAACAAGCAAGGCTATATACAAGGGGTACCGGTACAGAGTCAATGTGCGGGGGCACCGGTTAGTTGAGGTAATTGAGGTAATATGTACATGAAGGTAGAGTTAAAGTGACTGTGTATAGATTATAAACAGAGAGTAGCAGCAGCGTAAAAGAGGGGTCTGGGTAGCCCTTTGATGTTGAGCTTTTGATAGATGCATGTGCTCCTACACTGTTAGGATTAAAAGGTGCTATCTAGAACCTAAAAGGGTTCTTCGACTGTCCCCATAGGAGAAACATTTGAAAAGCCCTTTTTGTTTCAGGTAGAACCTTTTTGGGTTACATGTACCTGGAACCAAAAAGGGTTCTACCTGGAACCAAAAAGGGTTCTACCTGGAACCAAAAAGGGTTCTACCTGGAACCAAAAAGAGTGCTCCTATGGGGACAGCCGAAGAACCTTTTGGAAGCCTTATTTTCTATTTACTCTTTACCGTCTGGCGGAGCTGTGGATTAGATTTGTACTAGAGGGTAACACACGTTTCCCACAGCACAGTCCTGCTCTCTCATCTCCTGTTGCATTGTTGAGGCGAGACAGGTCTGTGTGTGTGTGTGTAGTGATGGGATAGGATGTTTACACCTCAGCACTGAGGAATGTCCTGGTCTGTATTTACGGCAGAGACTGATAATGAGTGTGGTCAGTTTACAGAGAGCCTGTCATTAGACTACCCTGTCTGCACACTCAGCTTCCACTAGAGGTAGAGAGGAGAGGAGGAGAGAAGATGGGAGTAGAAGAGAGGGGGAGAGGAGAGAGGAAAGGAAAGGTGGAGGAGAGGATGGGAGGAGAGGAGAGAAGAGGGGACAAGAGGAGGAGACAGGAGAGGAAGATAGGTGGTCCTACCCTGGCTACAGCTGTTATAGACCCTTGGCCTGCTTAATGTGTATTCATATATATTTATAACTACAGACATAGTAGGTGTTTGGACAATCTTTTGCATGACAAGTGTGTTACTCCACAGTTAATACAAATCAATAACTGCTGTAATTATGTTACATCAGGTATTTGTCACGGTTGTCGTAAGAACGGGACCAAGGCGCAGCGGATGTTGAGTTCCACACATTTATTTCCACGTGAAACTTCAGCAAAACAAAAATATACCAATAAACAAACAACTAAACATGACTACGTGGTGCACCTGCACAAACACAAAACAATATCCCACAAACACAGGTGGGAAAAATAGCTACTTAAATATGATCCCCAATTAGAGGCAACGATTACCAGCTGCCTCTAATTGGGAATCATACAAAGCACCAACATAGAAAATATAAACTAGAACACAACATAGGAATAATAAACTAGAATAACCCCTAGTCACACCCTGACCTACTACACCATAGAGAAACAAGGGCTCTCTATGGTCAGGGCGTGACACTATTTATGTACAGGTAGTTAGTTACATTGTACTTGTCATTGTGAGAAGTTGTACGTGCTCTATAGCGGCATGTACTTGCTAACATGAGAAAAAGTAATTACAGTTATTGTTTCACAGTATAGTCTGTGATTCAATAGCGTTGTAGGTGTACCACATTGACTTATCCACATTTGCATAATTCTCTGTAGACATGTAGAGTAAGGTTGGTCTTTAAATCTCTAGAACTTAGTGTTTATTTTATGAACAATTCTAGATAGCTATGTGAACCAAACAGGACAGACAGGCTGCTTATATCCATCTAATGTAACCTGTTCTGGAACTCATCTATATGCACAACTCTCTCTCTGGCTTTTTCTCTATTTCACACACGTACGCACACACACACACTCTAACATATGCACGCACACACACACATGCCTGCATGCACACACACACACTCTCCCTCTCTAACACACACTCTCTCTCTCTCTCTCTAACACACACACTCTCTCTCTCTAACACACACACACACTCTCTCTCTCTCTCTCTCTCTCTCTCTCTCTCAAACATGCACACACATGTTGACCCAGATTTAGACAATTGGTCATCTGAAATGTCTACTGGGATGATTGGATGGTCCAATCACCTAATTGCTTAATCACACCAGCACTGTGTGTGTGTGTTAGAGGTCGACCGATTATGATTTTTCAACACCGATGCTGATTATTGGAGGACCAAAAAAGCCGATACCGATTAATCGGCCGATTTATTTATTTGTAATAATGCCAATTACAACAATACTGAATGAACACTTATTTTAACTTAATATAATACGTCAATAACATCAATTTAGCCTCAAATAAATAATGAAACATGTTCAATTTGGTTTAAATAATGCAAAAACAAAGTGTTGGAGAAGAAAGTAATATGTGCCAATATGCAATATGTGCCATGTATGTGCCATGTATGTGCCATGTAAAAATGTGTGCCATGTAAAATATGTGCCATGTAAAAAAGTTTAAGTTCCTTGCTCAGAACATGAGAACATATGAAAGTTGGTGGTTCCTTTTAACATGAGACTTCAATATTCCAAGATAAGAGGTTTTAGGTTGTATTAAATATAGTATTTATAGGACTATTTCTCTCTATACCATTTGTATTTCATATACCTTTGACTATTGGATGTTCTTATAGGCACTATAGTATTGCCAGTGTAACAGTATAGCTTCCGTTCCTCTCCTCGCCCCTACCTGGGCTCGAACCAGGAACGCATCGACAACAGTCACATTCGAAGCATTGTTACCCATCGCTCCACATAAGCCGCGGCCCTTGCAGCGCAAGGGGAATAACTACTCCAAGTCTCAGAGCGAGTGACGTTTGAAACGGTATTAGCGCACACCCAGCTAACTAGCTAGCCATTTCACATTGGAAACACCAGCCATTAGGCTGATAGGCTTGAAGTCATAAACAGAGCTGTGCTTGCGAAGAGCTGCTGGCAAAACGCACAAAAGTGCTGTTTGAATGAATGATTACGGGCCTGCTGCTGCTCAGTCAGACTGCTCTATTAAATCAGACTTAATTATAACATAATAACACACAAATACGAGCTTTTGGTCATTAATATGGTCAAATCCTGAAACTCTCATTTCGAAAACAAAACGTTTATTATTTCAGTGAAATACGGAACCGTTCGGTGTGTGTGTGTGTGAGTGAGTGTGGGTGCACTGAAGAAGGTTTCAACACTTAGAAGCCACATTGTCTGAAATCTTTAGCCAGTGAGGTAGACTCCATAACACATGTAAACCTTTGTAGGTATCTCAGGTATCTGAGATGATTGCCACACATTTCAGTCAATAGCCATTGTCCTGGAGCCAGTGGTATTCAGAGTAATGAGCCAGTGGTATTCAGAGTAATGAGCCAGTGGTATTCAGAGTAATGAGTCAGTGTAGTCCATATGTATATTAGGTATATATCTTGGATCCAGCCAGTTGCTTGTGTTTTCTCTGGCCTACAGTGTTTCAAGCTATTCCTGCTGGAGGAGAAGGGAGCAGATTTTTGAAGGAAGACCCACAAGCCCAGGCTCCCTAAAGCCAGAGGAGAAGGGGAACGACCCTTGCCCAACCCCCCCCCCCTATTTTAAACAAGCCTGTGGTGCTGAAGGAACTAAAGGAATTGTTCTGGGGAGCATTAGCATGGACGTGCTTAAAGTGTTTTGCCAGAAAATACTTTGTTTGCACCCAAGTGTCTTAGCTACCCTGACCTGGGCTGACCTGACCTGGGCTGACCTGACCTGGGCTGACCTGACCTGGGCTGACCTGACCTGGGCTGACCTGGCCTGACCTGACCTGGGCTGACCTGGGCTGGTCTGACCTGGGCTGGGCTGATCTGGGCTGGACTGACCTGGGCTGACCTGACCTGGGCTGGGCTGACCTGGGCTAGGCTGGGCTGACCTGGGCTGGGCTGACCTAGGCTGACATGGGCTGGGCTAACCTGGGCTGACCTGGGCTGACATGGGCTGACATGGGCTGGGCTGACCTGGGCTGGGCTGGGCTGACCTGGGCTGACCTGGGCTGGGCTGACCTGAGCTGGGCTTACCATAGATGGGCTGCTTTGGACTGGTCAGACTGAATAGACTAGTAGGACCTACCATAGCAGCTGATCTAAGCTAGCTACCATAGAAGGGTTGGCCTGGTTTGGCCTTAGCTATCTGAGTATACAGTAGCAGGGCTGCGCAAGGCTAGCCTGGCGGGGCCGAGCATGGCTGTCTGCTTTGGGCTGACCTCTCCTCCCTCACACCCCCGGTTTGCCTCTGCCTGGCTGGTTCTCCTAAACTTCAAACTCCAGATAGAGAATGGAGCCAGGGTCTGGGCCTTGTGGTCGGCCAGAAGAACCTCTGGATGTATGGCTTCTGTAATTAGCCTGCTAGCTGGTGCTAGCCCTGTATTTATGAGCAGGCTAATTGTAGAGAGTACAGAGAGACATAGCTCAGTTATAGCTGCTGGGTCTTTGAGCTTTGACCATCTGCTGTACTGCTGCTGACAGTGGAGGACCATGGCTATATCTTTGGCTGGCTGGTAGTTGGTCTGGCTGTCTGGTTGACTGGTTGACTGGCTTGCTGGCTGTTTGTCTAGCTGGCTGACGGGCTGGCTGTTTGTCTGGCTGGCTGACTGGTTGGCTGTTTGTGTGGCTAGCTGTTTGTCTGGTTGGCTAGCTGGATAGTTGGGCTGTTTGTCTGGATAGGTGGCTGGCAGTTTGTCTGACTGGCTCGCTGATTGGCTGACTGGATGGCTGTCTGTCTGTTTGTCTAGCTGGCTGTTTGTCTGGCTGGCTGACTGGTTGGCTGTTTGTGTGGCTAGCTGTTTGTCTGGTCAGCTAGCTGGATAGTTGGGCTGTTTGACTGGATAGGTGCCTGGCAGTTTGTCTGACTGGCTCGCTGATTGGCTGACTGGATGGCTGTCTGTCTGTTTGTCTGGCTGGCTGACTGGTTGGCTGTTTGTGTGGCTAGCTGTTTGTCTGGTTGGCAGGGTGGATGACTGACTGGCTTTCTGTATGTCTGGCTGGCTGGTTGTCTGGCTAGTTGTTTGTCTGGCTGGCTAGCTGGTTAGTTGACTGACTGGTTGGCTGTTTGTCTGTCTGGCTAGCTGGATGGCTGGCTGACCTTTTGGCTTTTTGGCTGTCTGACTGACTGACTGGCTGTCTGGCTGTTTGTCTAGCTGGCAGGCTGTATGACTGACTGACTGGCTTGATGGCTGTTTATCTGCCTGGCTGACTGTCTTGTCTGTCTAGTCCGTCTGTCTTTAGACACCACTACCTACAACAATTGTAATAGATGAGCTATACATTCACTCTTAGTTACTGTAGTCAACTGTCTCCCATTAATTTCACATTTGAGCCTTTGTGAATAAAACATGTGAGAATATCCATCTAGTCTGAGAAAATGACAACTAGTCAATCTCTGATCCCTTTCTCTCAGGTAAAAATAAGTTGAGCGCCCCACATTCAGAGCTCTATCCATTCACTCACTCTCACACATTCTTTTCCCCTGTCTTTGTTTAGCTAGCTAAGCTATAACTCACAAACACAGCCCCCCTCCAGCCTCCACATCCGTGATGGGACTGTCATGCAGAAAGACACTATTGTGCTGGCTTGGATCCTGTTTCACTTCTGCCCTGTAATTAAGAAGGGATTGCCTGGCTGGGCTGGGGAAAGCTGTGTTGGGGGCTGGGGTTGGGGATGGGGGTGGGATCCAGGCATTGCATGGCTTGGCTATGGCTCGGCAACACATAATCCAAAACTAGGGAGATCTTGATGGGGGACTGATACTGGGGCAGGGGCACATGGACTGGGTTAGGAATTATTTGGTTAAAAAACAGAGCCTGGCCTGCTGTGTGTGTAGTGAGAGAGGAAACATGTATTTAACTGTGTCATCATGAAGTCCTCTCTGAGTGGTGAGTGTTTGTTTTTCTCACATTGTTCCACTGAGTCATGAGAAGTGAAGTGGGGACACTATTAAACACTATTTCCCCTCTAAGATCTTCAAAGGGTTTTTACTTGGTTTCACTTGTTTTCACTTGATAAAACAAAAAATTTTACAAAAACTGACACGTATTGTAACTTTTTGCTGCTCCGTTCCCGCGGCCTGGCTCTGGCTCTGACTGTGTGTGTTGCTCTGCAGGTCCGGGTCAGTCGGTTACCAGGCGACAGGTTCCATCTGTCGGGCAGCGGTGCGGTCAACATGGCAGATGTCTTGGAGAGTGGCAGGGCGGGTGCAGGCTCCGTAGTAGGAGCGGGTAGCGTGGATTGGCAGAAGCGTTGTGTTGCCCTGGAGATGCAACTGCTCAGGTTTCGTCTGCAGGCGGGGAAGATCCGAGAGCTGCTGGCCGAGAAGGTGAGGGAGAGAGGGGGGCATCATGGGTATTTTTTTATTTTTATTTTACCTTTATTTAACCAGGCAAGTCAGTTAAGAACAAATTCTTATTTTCAATGACGGCCTGGGAACAGTGGGTTCAGGGGCAGAACGACAGATTTGTACCTTGTCAGCTCGGGGGTTTGAACTCGCAACCTTCCGGTTACTAGTCCAACGCTCTAACCACTAGGCTACCCTGCCGCCCCTATGGGTAAAGTAGTACTATCTAAGGGAAAAGTCCCAGCAAACACACAACCTTCACGCAACATTTTTTGAATGTTGACTTGAAGTTGTGGGCATCAACGTCATGTGCCAATGCTACTTTGTACTGTCTAAGGCAGTGTTTCTTCATCTGGTCCTGGGGACACAAAGAAACACGTATTTCATTTTTTACCTAGCTCTACACACACTAATCAAGTCATTATTATTAGCCCATCTATAATTTAGCCCAAACAACTACCTCTTCCCATACTGTGTTTATTTATTTATTTTTCTCCTTTGGACCCCATTATTTCTATCTCTACTTTGCACATTCTTCCACTGCAAATCTACCATTCCAGTGTTTTACTTTCTATATTGTATTTACTTCAACACCATGACCTTTTTTTTGCCGTTACCTCCCTTATCTCACCTCATTTGCTCACATTGTATTTAGACTTATTTTTCTACTGTATTATTGACTGTATGTTTGTTTTACTCCATGTGTAACTCTGTGTCGTTGTATGTTTCGAACTGCTTTGTTTTATCTTGGCCAGGTCGCAATTGTAAATGAGAACTTGTTCTCAACTTGCCTACCTGGTTAAATAAAGGAGAAATTAAATAAATAAAAATGATCAAACCAGTGACTAGTGGAATCAGGTGTGTAGTGCTAGGGCAAAAACAAAAATGTGAACCTCTTTAGGTTCCCAGGACCAGGATTAAGAAACCACTGGTGCAAGGGGAAGGTAAGAACTGTAGTGCAAATTTTAGCATCACAAATCATAAAGATTTGGGATTAAGTTTTCCACACACGGAGCAGCCTTGCCACTGTGTGTTTTGACCTACATTGATTTGGTGTGCATGTAGGCTGGTTTAGGAACAGTAGGCTGGTTTAAAAAAACAGTAGGCTGGTTTAATAGAACAGTAGGCTGGTTTAGTAGAACAGTAGGCTGGTTTAATAGAACAGTAGGCTGGTTTAGGAACAGTAGGCTGGTTTAGGAACAGTAGGCTGGTTTAGAAACAGTAGGCTGGTTTAGGAACAGTAGGCTGGTTTAGTAAAACAGTAGGCTGGTTTAATAGAACAGTAGGCTGGTTTAGGAACAGTAGGCTGGTTTAGGAACAGTAGTCTGGTTTAGTAGAACAGTAGGCTGGTTTAGAAACAGTAGGCTGGTTTAGGAACAGTAGGTCGGTTTAGGAACATAATTTTCTTTGGCTTATTCCACTGACATAAAAGACTACCTGTGAATGGACACCTAAAACCTCCCTCCTCCTATCCCTCTTCTCCTCCCTTTTGTTGTTTCCCCTGTTCTGCTTATAGACTCTGTGTTGCAACAAATGGTTAACTGTCTGGTCCTTGGCAGACAGCCCTGCACTAAAGCAGAGAAACTACTGACTCGTGTGAATGAGTGCCTGAGTGAAAATACAGGTGTGTGTGTGTGTGTGTGTGTGTGTGTGTGTGTGTGTGTGTGTGTGTGTGTGTGTGTGTGTGTGTGTGTGTGTGTGTGTGTGTGTGTGTGTGTGTGTGTGTGTGTGTGTGGAAATAGACTTTCTCTAAGCTAGATTTGTCCAGTTTCTCTACGTGTTCTGAGAGAGAACCTTATAAAATAATTCCAGGAACAGCATAGCAACATTTACGAGGGATATTTCTTAGAATGATGAATTGTAACATTTATTTTATTTATTTATTTTTATTTTACCTTTATTTAACCAGGTAGGCAAGTTGAGAACAAGTTCTCATTTACAATTGCGACCTGGCCAAGATAAAGCAAAGCAGTTCGACAGATACAACAACACAGAGTTACACATGGAGTAAAACAAACATACAGTCAATAATAAAGTATAAACAAGTCTATATACAATGTGAGCAAATGAGGTGAGAAGGGAGGTAAAGGCAAAAAAAGGCCTTGGTGGCAAGGTAAATACAATATAGCAAGTAAAAAAAAAAAAGTAAAACACTGGAATGGTAGTTTTGCAATGGAAGAATGTGCAAAGTAGAAATAAAAATAATGGGGTGCAAAGGAGCAAAATAAATACATAAATTAAATACAGTTGGGAAAGAGGTAGTTGATAGGGCTAAATTATATGTGGGCTATGTACAGGTGCAGTAATCTGTGAGCTGCTCTGACAGTTGGTGCTTAAAGCTAGTGAGGGAGATAAGAGTTTCCAGTTTCAGAGATTTTTGTAGTTCGTTCCAGTCATTGGCAGCAGAGAACTGGAAAGAGAGGCGGCCAAAGAAAGAATTGGTTTTGGGGGTGACTAGAGAGATATACCTGCTGGAGCGTGTGCTACAGGTGGGAGATGCTATGGTGACCAGCGAGCTGAGATAAGGGGGGACTTTACCTAGCAGGGTCTTGTAGATGACATGGAGCCAGTGGGTTTGGCGACGAGTATGAAGCGAGGGCCAGCCAACGAGAGCGTACAGGTCGCAATGGTGGGTAGTGTATGGGGCTTTGGTGACAAAACGGATTGCACTGTGATAGACTGCATCCAGTTTGTTGAGTAGGGTATTGGAGGCTATTTTGTAAATTACATCGCCAAAGTCGAGGATTGGTAGGATGGTCAGTTTTACAAGGGTATGTTTGGCAGCATGAGTGAAGGATGCTTTGTTGCGAAATAGGAAGCCAATTCTAGATTTAACTTTGGATTGGAGATGTTTGATATGGGTCTGGAAGGAGAGTTTACAGTCTAACCAGACACCTAAGTATTTGTAGTTGTCCACGTATTCTAAGTCAGAGCCGTCCAGAGTAGTGATGTTGGACAGGCGGGTAGGTGCAGGTAGTGATCGGTTGAAGAGCATGCATTTAGTTTTACTTGTATTTAAGAGCAGTTGGAGGCCACGGAAGGAGAGTTGTATGGCATTGAAGCTTGCCTGGAGGGTTGTTAACACAGTGTCCAAAGAAGGGCCGGAAGTATACAGAATGGTGTCGTCTGCGTAGAGGTGGATCAGAGACTCACCAGCAGCAAGAGCGACCTCATTGATGTATACAGAGAAGAGAGTCGGTCCAAGAATGACATGACATTAAAGCTTTCTGTTGGTGTTGTCAGAATGTCATGTTTGTTCCAAAACATTCTAATAATGTTCAGAGTAACGTTGTTAGTAAGCAACCAAATGTCAACCAAATGAAACTCACTTTGTTCAGGGACTGCTTCTGCCTAGCTGCTACATATACAGTTGAATTCGGAAGTTTACATACACCATACAGCCAAATACATTTAAACTCAGTTTTTCACAATTCCTGACATTTAATCCTAGTACAAGTTCCCTGTCTTAGGTCAGTTAGGATCACCACTTTATTTCAAGAATGTGAAATGTCAGAATAATAGTAGAGAGAACGATTTCTTTCAGCTTTTATTTCTTTCAACACATTCCCATAAATTGTTTAACTTGGGTCAAACGTATCGCGTAGCCTTCCACAAGCTTCCCACAGTAAGTTGAGTGAATTTTGGCCCATTCCTCCAGACAGACCTGGTGTAACTGAGTCAAGTTTGTAGACCTCCTTGCTCGCACACGCCTTTTCAGTTCTGTCCACAAATATATATAGGATTGAGGTCAGGGCTTTGTGATGGCCGCTCCAATACCTTGACTTTGTTGTCCTTAAGCCATTTTGCAACAATTATGGAAGTATGCTTGGGGTCATTGTCCATTTGGAAGACCCATTTGCGACCAAGCTTTAACTTCTTGACTGATGTCTTGAGATTTTGCTTCAATATATCCACGCAATATTCCTACCTCATCTATTTTGTGAAGTGCACCAGTCCCTCCTGCAGCAAAGCAACCCCCACACCATGATGCTGCCATCCCCGTGCTTCACGGATGGGATGGTGTTCTTCGGCTTGTAAGCCTCCCCCATTTTCCTCCGAATATAACAATGGTCATTATGGTCAAACAGTTCTATGTTTGTTTCATCAGACCAGAGGACATTTCTCCAAAAAGTACGATCTTTGTCCCCATGTGCAGTTGCAAACCGTAGTCTGGATTTTATATGGCGGTTTTGTACCAGTGGGTTCTTCCATGCTGAGCGGCCTTTCAGGTTATGTCTATAAAGGACTCGTTTTACTGTGGATATAGATACTTTTGTACCTGTTTCCTCCAGCATCTTCACAAGGTCCTTTGCTGTTGTTCTGGGATTGATTTGCACTTTTTGCACCAAATTACATTCATCTCTAGGAGACAGAACGCATCTCCTTCCTGAGTGGTATGACGGCTGCGTGGTCCCATGGTACCTTCAGGCGTTTGGAAATTGCTCCCAAGGATGAACCAGACTTGTGGAGGTCTACAAGTTTTTTTTTTAGGTGTTGGCTGATTTCTTTAGATATTCCCATGATGTCAAGCAAAGAGGCATTGAGTTTGAAGGTAGGCCTTGAAATACATCCACAGGTACACCTCCAATTGACTCAAATGTCAATTAGCCTATCAGAAGCTTCTAAAGCCATGACATCATTTTCTGTATTTCTCCAAGCTGTTTAAAAGCACAGTCAATTTAGTGTATGTAAACTTCTGACCCACTGGAATAGTGATACAAGTGAAATAAGTGAAATAATCTGTCTGTAAACAATTGTTTGAAAAATTACTTGTGTCATGCACAAAGTAGATGTCCTAACCGACTTGCCAAAACTATAGTTTGTTAACAATACATTTGTGGAGTGGTTGAAAAACAAGTATTAATGACTCTAATCTAAGTGTTTGTAAACTTCCGATTTCAATTGTATATATTGAGTTTTCACTGCTCATGATAAAACCAATTATCTTTGCATTGCTTTGGTACGGAGCACTGTCATGGTATAATTAAGCAATAAGGCACGAGGAGGTGTGGAAACAGCCCTTAGCCGTTGTATTTTGGCCATATACCACAAACCCCGGAGGTGCCGTTATTGCTATTATAAACTGGTTACCAATGTAATTAGAGCAGTAAAAATAAATGTTTTGTCATACCCGTGGTGTGTTAGCCAACCAGCAATCAGTGCCTGAACCACCCTGTTTATAATATAGATATAATATATGCCATTTAGCATACACTTTTATCCATAGCGACTTAAAATCATGCATGCATGCATTTTATATATGGGTGGTCCCGGGAATCAAACCCAATATCCTGGCGTTGTAAGCACCATGCTCCACTAACTGAGCTACAGAGGACCATGTTCTACTAGCTGAGCTACAGAGGACCATGTTCTACTAGCTGAGCTACAGAGGACCATGTTCTACTAGCTGAGCTACAGAGGACCATGTTCTACTAACTGAACTACAGAGGACCATGTTCTACTAACTGAACTACAGAGGACCATGTTCTACTAACTGAACTACAGAGGACCATGTTCTACTAACTGAACTACAGAGGACCATGTTCTACAAACTGAACTACAGAGGACCATGTTCTACTAACTGAACTACAGAGGACCATGTTCTACTAACTGAACTACAGAGGACCATGTTCTACAAACTGAACTACAGAGGACCATGTTCTACTAACTGAACTACAGAGGACCATGTTATACTAGCTGAGCTACAGAGGACCATGTTCTACTAACTGAACTACAGAGGACCATGTTCTACTAGCTGAGCTACAGAGGACCATGTTCTACTAACTGAACTACAGAGGACCATGTTCTACAAACTGAACTACAGAGGACCATGTTCTACTAACTGAACTACAGAGGACCATGTTCTACTAACTGAACTAGAGAGGACCATGTTCTACTAACTGAACTATAGAGGACAATGTTCTACTAGCTGAGCTACAGAGGACCATGTTCTACTAACTGGACTACAGAGGACTGTGCTCTACTAACGGAGCTACAGAGGACCATGTTCTTCTAATTGAACTACAGAGGACCATGTTCTACTAATTGAACTACAGAGGACCATGTTCTACTAACTGAACTACAGAGGACCATGTTCTACTAACTGAACTACAGAGGACCATGCTCTACTAACTGAACTACAGAGGACCATGCTCTACTAACTGAACTACAGAAGACTATATGACTTCTGATAACACCAGGACATTTCCCTGTAGCTCAGTGGCCTGTGGAGGGTCTTCTTCTCTGTCTCTTTTCAACCTATCACACACACTTCTCTACACACTAAAGCTGTGTCACAGAGACAGACAACCATTTCAAGTGGTTTTCCAGCCCAAAGTGGGTCAGTGACTAAAACACTCCTAACTTGGCAAGGGAGCGATGAGGAGCGTGAAACCATTTTCCAAACAGCAATAACGTGTGTGTGTGTGTGTGTGTATGGCATGGGTGTGACGCAATCTTTCCAAACAGCAATAACATGACTGACTAGAACTCAACAGTCTCCCCCTGCCCAGAGAGAACACACTCAGCAACAACACAGACCTCCACCCACCAGCTATGTGTGTGTGTGTGTGTGTGTGTGTGTGTGTGTGTGTGTGTGTGTGTGTGTGCGCGCGTGCGTGCGCTTAGTAAAATAGCTGTTTTTCTATATTAGTGATGGTTAGCTAGTTACTACTTGACATGTGGTCAAGTATTCATAATGAGATTAATATCTTCTTTAAGTCTGACCCTGAGGACATAATGAGATTAATATCTTCTTAAAGTCTGACCCTGAGGACATAATGAGATTAATATCTTCTTAAAGTCTGACCCTGAGGACATAATGAGATTAATATCTTCTTTAAGCCTGACCCTGAGGACATAATGAGATTAATATCTTCTTTAAGCCTGACCCTGAGGACATAATGAGATTAATATATTCTTAAAGCCTGACCCTGAGGACATAATGAGATTAATATCTTCTTAAAGCCTGACCCTGAGGACATAATGAGATTAATATCTTCTTAAAGCCTGACCCTGAGGACATAATGAGATTAATATATTCTTAAATCCCTGACCCTGAGGACATAATGAGATTAATATCTTCTTTAAGCCTGACCCTGAGGACATAATGAGATTAATATCTTCCTAAAGCCTGACCCTGAGGACATAATGAGATTAATATCTTCTTAAAGCCTGACCCTGAGGACATAATGAGATTAATATCTTCTTTAAGCCTGACCCTGAGGACATAATGAGATTAATATCTTCTTTAAGCCTGACCCTGAGGACATAATGAGATTAATATCTTCCTTAAGCCTGACCCTGAGGACATAATGAGATGAATATCTTCTTTAAGCCTGACCCTGAGGACATAATGAGATTAATATCTTCTTTAAGCCTGACCCTGAGGACATAATGAGATTAATATCTTCTTAAAGCCTCACCCTGAGGACATAATGAGAATAATATCTTCTTAAAGTCTGACCCTGAGGACATAATGAGATTAATATCTTCTTTAAGCCTGACCCTGAGGACATAATGAGATTAATATCTTTTTAAAGCCTGACCCTGAGGACATAATGAGATTAATATCTTCTTTAAACCTGACCCTGAAGACATAATGAGATTAATATCTTCCTAAAGCCTGACCCTGAGGACATAATGAGATTAATATCTTCTTTAAGCCTGACCCTGAGGACATAATGAGATTAATATCTTCTTTAAGCCTGACCCTGAGATCATAATGAGATTAATATCTTCTTTAAGCCTGACCCTGAGGACATAATGAGATTAATATCTTCTTTAAACCTGACCCTGAAGACATAATGAGATTAATATCTTCCTAAAGCCTGACCCTGAGGACATAATGAGATTAATATCTTCTTTAAGCCTGACCCTGAGGACATAATGAGATTAATATCTTCTTTAAGCCTGACCCTGAGATCATAATGAGATTAATATCTTCTTTAAGCCTGACCCTGAGGACATAATGAGATTAATATCTTCTTTAAGCCTGACCCTGAGGACATAATGAGATTAATATATTCTTAAAGCCTGACCCTGAGGACATAATGAGATTAATATCTTCTTAAAGCCTGACCCTGAGGACATAATGAGATTAATATCTTCTTAAAGCCTGACCCTGAGGACATAATGAGATTAATATATTCTTAAATCCCTGACCCTGAGGACATAATGAGATTAATATCTTCTTTAAGCCTGACCCTGAGGACATAATGAGATTAATATCTTCCTAAAGCCTGACCCTGAGGACATAATGAGATTAATATCTTCTTAAAGCCTGACCCTGAGGACATAATGAGATTAATATCTTCTTTAAGCCTGACCCTGAGGACATAATGAGATTAATATCTTCTTTAAGCCTGACCCTGAGGACATAATGAGATTAATATCTTCCTTAAGCCTGACCCTGAGGACATAATGAGATGAATATCTTCTTTAAGCCTGACCCTGAGGACATAATGAGATTAATATCTTCTTTAAGCCTGACCCTGAGGACATAATGAGATTAATATCTTCTTTAAGCCTGACCCTGAGGACATAATGAGATTAATATCTTCTTTAAGCCTGACCCTGAGGACATAATGAGATTAATATCTTCTTTAAGTCTGACCCTGAGGACATAATGAGATTAATATATTCTTTAAGCCTGACCCTGAGGACATAATGAGATTAATATCTTCTTTAAGCCTGACCCTGAGGACATAATGAGATTAATATCTTCTTTAAGCCTGACCCTGAGGACATAATGAGATTAACTCTTGTCAATGAGGTCACCTAGAGTGCCGTCAATAGATGGCAAAAGGCTTCTGTCTTTGAGTGCACTGCATAATATTTTAAGGAAGCGTGTTGAGCCTTCAACCATAGAATGAGGACAGGGCAAGGGACGCTGGAAGTTGTGAAATAAGCTGTTAGACTGGAAGATTAGAGAGAAAGGACTATATCTCTCTCTCTTTCTCTCCCACCCCCTCTCTAATTACCATAAGACAGTACAGCAGTATGGCTACCCTGCTGATCAGCAGCAGATTTCATAGGCTCTGCAAAAAGGTGTAGAATGCAGGTACAAAGTCATGGGAGGATGCTTAGCTGCCTGTGTATTATTGCTAGCTGCATATTCAGGTTTAACAACTCAGAGTTGTCAGATATTAGTATGTTTATTTCGTTATTTCTTTATTTGGATCCCTATTAGCTTTTGCAGAAGTATCAGGTACTCTTCCTGGGTCACACAAAAAACACAAAACATGACAAGTAACAAAACACTGATCGGCAAGGACAGGACAACAAAAAAATGTGTGTTAGAGTGTCTGTGTGTTAGAGTGTCTGTGTGTTAGTGTGTCTGTGTGTTAGAGTGTCTGTGTGTTAGAGTGTCTGTGTGTTAGAGTGTCTGTGTGTTAGTGTGTCTGTGTGTGTTCGAGTGTCTGTTTGATGGTGTGTCTGTGTGTTAGTGTGTCTGTTTTATGGTGTGTCTGTTTGATGGTGTGTCTGTGTGTTAGTGTGTCTGTGTGTTAGAGTGTCTGTTAGTGTGTCTGTTTGTTAGAGTGTCTCTGTGTTAGTGTGTCTGTTTTATGGTGTGTCTGTGTGTTAGTGTGTCTGTGTGTTAGTGTGTTAGTGTGTCTGTGTGATGGTGTGTCTGTGTGTTAGTGTGTCTGTGTGTTAGTGTGTCTGTGTGTTAGTGTGTCTGTGTGTTAGTGTGTCTGTGTGTTAGTGTGTCTGTGTGTTAGAGTGTCTGTTAGTGTGTCTGTTTGTTAGAGTGTCTCTGTGTTAGTGTGTCTGTTTTATGGTGTGTCTGTGTGATGGTGTGTCTGTGTGTTAGTGTGTCTGTGTGTTAGTGTGTCTGTGTGATTCTCCTCACAGTCCTCGCTGTTTCATGAGATGTTGTTTAATCTTTTTTTAAAGGTCATTTTCCTGTTTGAGTAATAGGAGATGGTAGGAAGTTCCATGTGATTATGGCTCTGTATAAAACTGTTTGTTGCCATGAATTAGTTCTGGACTTGGGGACTGTGAAGAGACCCCATGTGGCATGTATTTTGGGGTATGTATGGGTGTCTGAGCTGAATGTTATTTAATTAATTATTTAATTTTTCATCACAGTAATATTTCTCATGGCAGCTAGAAGTGAAGCAGTTAAAGGGAAACGTCAGGATTTTATCTACTTTCCCAGAGTCAGATGAACTTGTGGATAACAATAGTTTCCCATCTAGGTTGTCTATATCTGGTGGTTTATCATTAGTGATGGATAACAATAGTTTCCCATCTAGGTTGTCTATATCTGGTGGTTTATCATTATTGATGGATAACAATAGTTTCCCATCTAGGTTGTCTATATCTGGTGGTTTATCATTATTGATGGATAACAATAGTTTCCCATCTAGGTTGTCTATATCTGGTGGTTTATCATTATTGATGGATAACAATAGTTTCCTACCTAGGTTGTCTATATCTGGTGGTTTATCATTAGTGATGGATAACTATAGTTTCCCATCTAGGTTGTCTATATCTGGTGGTTTATCATTAGTGATGGATAACAATAGTTTCCCATCTAGGTTGTCTATATCTGGTGGGTTATCATTATTGATGGATAACAATAGTTTCCCATCTAGGTTGTCTATATCTGGTGGTTTATCATTAGTGATGGATAACAATAGTTTCCCATCTAGGTTGTCTATATCTGGTGGTTCATCATTAGTGATGGATAACAATAGTTTCCCATCTAGGTTGTCTATATCTGGTGGTTCATCATTAGTGATGGATAACAATAGTTTTCCCACCTCTCCCACACTAACTTGGCCAAATTATAAACAACAATCCCCTTTCTTCATTATTAGATATTTTTTTCACAAATAGGATGGTTTACTGGTTAATGTTGTCATTTCCACTTTACTAGTGAAATAGTCATTAAAGTTATTGGCAATATTAAAAGTGTATTTTTTAAATGACCCATCGACTTCAATTAATTATGGAGTTGAATTGGCTTTTCTGCCCATGATATCATTTAAGGTTCTCCAAAGACTTTTTCTGTTGTTTTTTAGTTGCAAAATGTCACCATTTACAGTGTGTCAGCCAATCAACCAATCAGCTGAGCAGCCTGACTTGTTTGCCACCTCATTTTCAGCATTTCTTTGAACCATACAGTGTTTCAGTTCAACATCAATCCATGGAGCTGTAACAGTTGTCACAGTTCATGTCTTAACAGGTGTTAACAGCACTGGTGTCTATCACTGAGCTCAGCTGTTATTGGATGAGATGTCTGTCTCTCGTCCAGTCTGTTATCCTGTCTGTCACTATCTCCCTGTCGGTCCTCCTCCCTCTCTGGACACTATCAGCCCTTCTGGATTCCTCAATGTAGAAAGGAGAGAAGTGTCATCACAGACTTACAGCATTAGGACTCCTCTCTGCTTAACCTTCTAAACACAAGACTCAATCTTAAAAGGGAAAGGTATACCATTTTTATCTTATTAACTTAAAAACTGAGCATTTTACAGGAATATATTAATCTTAGACTATGTTCTTACAATTGAGTAGCTTGGTGAAATATGACAGCCGTAAGCAGATTCTGAAGTCAGTCAGAGTGAACAGCTTCTGGATACATGACATGGCCAGCACCTGTTGATCCCCGTGGTAACCAGGGGGGCTGGAGACAGGCACAAAGCCCTACAGACACACATGCACGCATGCACACACACACACACTTAGGGACACAAACTTAGGGACACACGCACACACAGACAAAGACACATAAACAGACACACACACAGTACTGTGTCAGCCGTCAGCCTTCGAGGAACTTATACAGCTCAAGTCTCAGTCCCATAACCTCTGAACTCTAACCTTTGACCTCCTCTGCTTTCTAACTTGGATGTGCGAGCTACTTCAATGGAAATGACATTTTATAAGTACCGCCTACGGCCCTTAGTTGTCATCTTGGCTTGCTAAAAAAGCTTAGGAACCGTTTCTACAGTTAAAGGTTAAAGTAACGTGGTGAAGACTTCTGTTTACTCCTCTGACTCCTCTGACTCCTCTGACTCCCCTGACTCCTTTGACTCCTCTGACTCCCCTGACTCCTCTGACTCCCCTGACTCCTTTGACTCCTCTGACTCCCCTGACTCCTCTGACTCCCCTGACTCCTCTGACTCCCCTGACTCCTCTGACTCCGCTGACTCCTCTGACTCCTCTGACTCCCCTGACTCCTCTGATTCCTCTCCCACTTGGCTTGGTTATACCTTTCTTTGGACTCATTCTA
Organism: Oncorhynchus mykiss; assembly: GCF_057628025.1. Classification (NCBI taxonomy): domain Eukaryota; kingdom Metazoa; phylum Chordata; class Actinopteri; order Salmoniformes; family Salmonidae; genus Oncorhynchus; species Oncorhynchus mykiss. The sequence goes on from NC_143046.1 coordinate 81,489,979, forward strand.
AAGTATTTTGACCTTGAGGTGA